>NW_026893932.1:0-266623 GCF_032452875.1 Bos javanicus | reverse complement strand
GGAAAAAACCCCAGGTTCCCTGGCTTCTCAGAGCCACCATGAGAAGCCCCCTGAGGTCACCTGCACAAGTCGAGGGGACCCAGGGTTTCCTGCCTCAACCCGAGAAAGACCTCGAGAGACCTTCTTCAACGCGTCTCGAGGCCAGATTCCCCTACCATGGCTCGGGAGCAGTGACGCGCTCCCCCTCGCCACTCGCATGGAGACCCGACTTCCCTGGCGCCCCACGAGAGGCTCACTGACCTCGCCGTCGTACCTCGTGAGAAACCGCACACTGGGGCCGCCGCTCGAGAACAACCCCGAGATTCCCCCGTCATCGAGAGATGAGGGCCTTCGTCTCCTGCATGGCCTAGAGACCAATCTCGCGACCTCTCTCCAAACGCCTCAGGAGGCTTGACTCCCTTGAGTCCACCCAGCGAGCTCCAAGAGATACCCGTCGCGATTCGAGAGCAGAGCGGGCTTCTTTGCTTCCACTCGAGATGAATGCCTGTCTCCCCGGGTGCGTCTGGAATGCAACCCCGAGATCCCTGTCGCCCCTGGAGAGGAACATTGGCTTCTGGACACAAGCCTAGATGAGGTCTATTGGCCCCGCAGTCACTCGAGAGCAATCCCCAGCTTTCCTTCGCAACTCGAATGGAAGATTGGACTTGCCTGGGCCAACACAAGAGGCAGCCTGAATTCCCCGTCGTAACTCGAGAATCCCGCCGTAACTCGAGAAAAACCACGTGGCTCCCCCGTCATCGCAAGATGAAGCCCTTTCCCGCTACAGCGTCTCAGGAGAAGTCCCACGTTAGGAATTGGAGGTCGAAAGGGCACTTGGCACCCTTGATGCGACCCACAAAGTTCCCCGAAATCCCGGTCTCCCTCGAGAGGAACGCTGAGGTTTTCCGGCACCCCCTCCTCTGAGCCCTTTCTCCCCTCCTGATCTGGACAGGAGGGTCGACTCCCCTGCTTTGTCTGGAAGGGGTTCCCGACCTTCCGGTCGCACCTCAGGATGAGGCCGGTCTCACGAAGACATTCCAGACGTGGCCTCGTGGGTGGTTCCACATTCCGTAGGACCCCGATTTCCCGGTCCCCTCTGGATAAGAACCCGATGCCCGGACACCTCTCCGAACTCCACCCTGTGAATGAAGTCAACACGAAGGGGCAGTTTTTCCGTGCATCGTTCGGAAAAAACCCCAGGTTCCAAATACAGCTCGACAAGCGGCCTCTCTCCCCGGGGACATCTCGAGAGGCAAGCGGAGTTCCATGCCTCAACCCAAGACGAGGCCTGACTCTCCTGTCCCCAGTCTGCAGGGACCCTGCGATCGGAGTCTGAAATCAGAGGTACCCTGCGGTTCCTGCCTCAACTGGAGATGAGGCCCTCTTCCAATGCACCAAGCCCAGTGGGGTCCCGAGAGGCCCCTCCCACCTCCAGTTTCCCTGGCTTCTCAGAGCCACCATGAGAAGCCCCCTGAGGTCACCTGCACAAGTCGAGGGGACCCAGGGTTTCCTGCCTCAACCCGAGAAAGACCTCGAGAGACCTTCTTCAACGCGTCTCGAGGCCAGATTCCCCTACCATGGCTCGGGAGCAGTGACGCGCTCCCCCTCGCCACTCGCATGGAGACCCGACTTCCCTGGCGCCCCACGAGAGGCTCACTGACCTCGCCGTCGTACCTCGTGAGAAACCGCACACTGGGGCCGCCGCTCGAGAACAACCCCGAGATTCCCCCGTCATCGAGAGATGAGGGCCTTCGTCTCCTGCATGGCCTAGAGACCAATCTCGCGACCTCTCTCCAAACGCCTCAGGAGGCTTGACTCCCTTGAGTCCACCCAGCGAGCTCCAAGAGATACCCGTCGCGATTCGAGAGCAGAGCGGGCTTCTTTGCTTCCACTCGAGATGAATGCCTGTCTCCCCGGGTGCGTCTGGAATGCAACCCCGAGATCCCTGTCGCCCCTGGAGAGGAACATTGGCTTCTGGACACAAGCCTAGATGAGGTCTATTGGCCCTGCAGTCACTCGAGAGCAATCCCCAGCTTTCCTTCGCAACTCGAATGGAAGATTGGACTTGCCTGGGCCAACACAAGAGGCAGCCTGAATTCCCCGTCGTAACTCGAGAATCCCGCCGTAACTCGAGAAAAACCACGTGGCTCCCCCGTCATCGCAAGATGAAGCCCTTTCCCGCTACAGCGCCTCAGGACAAGTCCCACGTTAGGAATTGGAGGTCGAAAGGGCACTTGGCACCCTTGATGCGACCCACAAAGTTCCCCGAAATCCCGGTCTCCCTCGAGAGGAACACTGAGGTTTTCCGGCACCCCCTCCTCTGAGCCCTTTCTCCCCTCCTGATCTGGACAGGAGGGTCGACTCCCCTGCTTTGTCTGGAAGGGGTTCCCGACCTTCCGGTCGCACCTCAGGATGAGGCCGGTCTCACGAAGACATTCCAGACGTGGCCTCGTGGGTGCTTCCACATTCCGTAGGACCCCGATTTCCCGGTCCCCTCTTGATAAGAACCCGATGCCCGGACACCTCTCCGAACTCCACCCTGTGAATGAAGTCAACACGAAGGGGCAGTTTTTCCGTGCATCGTTCGGAAAAAACCCCAGGTTCCAAATACAGCTCGACAAGCGGCCTCTCTCCCCGGGGACATCTCGAGAGGCAAGCGGAGTTCCATGCCTCAACCCAAGACGAGGCCTGACTCTCCTGTCCCCAGTCTGCAGGGACCCTGCGATCGGAGTCTGAAATCAGAGGTCCCCTGCGGTTCCTGCCTCAACTGGAGATGAGGCCCTCTTCCAATGCACCAAACCCAGTGGGGTCCCGAGAGGCCCCTCCCACCTCCAGGTTCCCTGGCTTCTCAGAGCCACCATGAGAAGCCCCCTGAGGTCACCTGCACAAGTCGAGGGAACCCAGGGTTTCCTGCCTCAACCCGAGAAAGACCTCGAGAGACCTTCTTCAACGCGTCTCGAGGCCAGATTCCCCTACCATGGCTCGGGAGCAGTGACGCGCTCCCCCTCGCCACTCGCATGGAGACCCGACTTCCCTGGCGCCCCACGAGAGGCTCACTGACCTCGCCGTCGTACCTCGTGAGAAACCGCACACTGGGGCCGCCGCTCGAGAACAACCCCGAGATTCCCCCGTCATCGAGAGATGAGGGCCTTCGTCTCCTGCATGGCCTAGAGACCAATCTCGCGACCTCTCTCCAAACGCCTCAGGAGGCTTGACTCCCTTGAGTCCACCCAGCGAGCTCCAAGAGATACCCGTCGCGATTCGAGAGCAGAGCGGGCTTCTTTGCTTCCACTCGAGATGAATGCCTGTCTCCCCGGGTGCGTCTGGAATGCAACCCCGAGATCCCTGTCGCCCCTGGAGAGGAACATTGGCTTCTGGACACAAGCCTAGATGAGGTCTATTGGCCCTGCAGTCACTCGAGAGCAATCCCCAGCTTTCCTTCGCAACTCGAATGGAAGATTGGACTTGCCTGGGCCAACACAAGAGGCAGCCTGAATTCCCCGTCGTAACTCGAGAATCCCGCCGTAACTCGAGAAAAACCACGTGGCTCCCCCGTCATCGCAAGATGAAGCCCTTTCCCGCTACAGCGCCTCAGGAGAAGTCCCTCGTTAGGAATTGGAGGTCGAAAGGGCACTTGGCACCCTTGATGCGACCCACAAAGTTCCCCGAAATCCCGGTCTCCCTCGAGAGGAACACTGAGGTTTTCCGGCACCCCCTCCTCTGAGCCCTTTCTCCCCTCCTGATCTGGACAGGAGGGTCGACTCCCCTGCTTTGTCTGGAAGGGGTTCCCGACCTTCCGGTCGCACCTCAGGATGAGGCCGGTCTCACGAAGACATTCCAGACGTGGCCTCGTGGGTGGTTCCACATTCCGTAGGACCCCGATTTCCCGGTCCCCTCTGGATAAGAACCCGATGCCCGGACACCTCTCCGAACTCCACCCTGTGAATGAAGTCAACACGAAGGGGCAGTTTTTCCGTGCATCGTTCGGAAAAAACCCCAGGTTCCAAATACAGCTCGACAAGCGGCCTCTCTCCCCGGGGACATCTCGAGAGGCAAGCGGAGTTCCATGCCTCAACCCAAGACGAGGCCTGACTCTCCTGTCCCCAGTCTGCAGGGACCCTGCGATCGGAGTCTGAAATCAGAGGTACCCTGCGGTTCCTGCCTCAACTGGAGATGAGGCCCTCTTCCAATGCACCAAACCCAGTGGGGTCCCGAGAGGCCCCTCCCACCTCCAGGTTCCCTGGCTTCTCAGAGCCACCATGAGAAGCCCCCTGAGGTCACCTGCACAAGTCGAGGGAACCCAGGGTTTCCTGCCTCAACCCGAGAAAGACCTCGAGAGACCTTCTTCAACGCGTCTCGAGGCCAGATTCCCCTACCATGGCTCGGGAGCAGTGACGCGCTCCCCCTCGCCACTCGCATGGAGACCCGACTTCCCTGGCGCCCCACGAGAGGCTCACTGACCTCGCCGTCGTACCTCGTGAGAAACCGCACACTGGGGCCGCCGCTCGAGAACAACCCCGAGATTCCCCCGTCATCGAGAGATGAGGGCCTTCGTCTCCTGCATGGCCTAGAGACCAATCTCGCGACCTCTCTCCAAACGCCTCAGGAGGCTTGACTCCCTTGAGTCCACCCAGCGAGCTCCAAGAGATACCCGTCGCGATTCGAGAGCAGAGCGGGCTTCTTTGCTTCCACTCGAGATGAATGCCTGTCTCCCCGGGTGCGTCTGGAATGCAACCCCGAGATCCCTGTCGCCCCTGGAGAGGAACATTGGCTTCTGGACACAAGCCTAGATGAGGTCTATTGGCCCTGCAGTCACTCGAGAGCAATCCCCAGCTTTCCTTCGCAACTCGAATGGAAGATTGGACTTGCCTGGGCCAACACAAGAGGCAGCCTGAATTCCCCGTCGTAACTCGAGAATCCCGCCGTAACTCGAGAAAAACCACGTGGCTCCCCCGTCATCGCAAGATGAAGCCCTTTCCCGCTACAGCGCCTCAGGAGAAGTCCCACGTTAGGAATTGGAGGTCGAAAGGGCACTTGGCACCCTTGATGCGACCCACAAAGTTCCCCGAAATCCCGGTCTCCCTCGAGAGGAACACTGAGGTTTTCCGGCACCCCCTCCTCTGAGCCCTTTCTCCCCTCCTGATCTGGACAGGAGGGTCGACTCCCCTGCTTTGTCTGGAAGGGGTTCCCGACCTTCCGGTCGCACCTCAGGATGAGGCCGGTCTCACGAAGACATTCCAGACGTGGCCTCGTGGGTGCTTCCACATTCCGTAGGACCCCGATTTCCCGGTCCCCTCTGGATAAGAACCCGATGCCCGGACACCTCTCCGAACTCCACCCTGTGAATGAAGTCAACACGAAGGGGCAGTTTTTCCGTGCATCGTTCGGAAAAAACCCCAGGTTCCAAATACAGCTCGACAAGCGGCCTCTCTCCCCGGGGACATCTCGAGAGGCAAGCGGAGTTCCATGCCTCAACCCAAGACGAGGCCTGACTCTCCTGTCCCCAGTCTGCAGGGACCCTGCGATCGGAGTCTGAAATCAGAGGTACCCTGCGGTTCCTGCCTCAACTGGAGATGAGGCCCTCTTCCAATGCACCAAGCCCAGTGGGGTCCCGAGAGGCCCCTCCCACCTCCAGGTTCCCTGGCTTCTCAGAGCCACCATGAGAAGCCCCCTGAGGTCACCTGCACAAGTCGAGGGAACCCAGGGTTTCCTGCCTCAACCCGAGAAAGACCTCGAGAGACCTTCTTCAACGCGTCTCGAGGCCAGATTCCCCTACCATGGCTCGGGAGCAGTGACGCGCTCCCCTCGCCACTCGCATGGAGACCCGACTTCCCTGGCGCCCCACGAGAGGCTCACTGACCTCGCCGTCGTACCTCGTGAGAAACCGCACACTGGGGCCGCCGCTCGCGAACAACCCCGAGATTCCCCCGTCATCGAGAGATGAGGGCCTTCGTCTCCTGCATGGCCTAGAGACCAATCTCGCGACCTCTCTCCAAACGCCTCAGGAGGCTTGACTCCCTTGAGTCCACCCAGCGAGCTCCAAGAGATACCCGTCGCGATTCGAGAGCAGAGCGGGCTTCTTTGCTTCCACTCGAGATGAATGCCTGTCTCCCCGGGTGCGTCTGGAATGCAACCCCGAGATCCCTGTCGCCCCTGGAGAGGAACATTGGCTTCTGGACACAAGCCTAGATGAGGTCTATTGGCCCTGCAGTCACTCGAGAGCAATCCCCAGCTTTCCTTCGCAACTCGAATGGAAGATTGGACTTGCCTGGGCCAACACAAGAGGCAGCCTGAATTCCCCGTCGTAACTCGAGAATCCCGCCGTAACTCGAGAAAAACCACGTGGCTCCCCCGTCATCGCAAGATGAAGCCCTTTCCCGCTACAGCGCCTCAGGAGAAGTCCCACGTTAGGAATTGGAGGTCGAAAGGGCACTTGGCACCCTTGATGCGACCCACAAAGTTCCCCGAAATCCCGGTCTCCCTCGAGAGGAACACTGAGGTTTTCCGGCACCCCCTCCTCTGAGCCCTTTCTCCCCTCCTGATCTGGACAGGAGGGTCGACTCCCCTGCTTTGTCTGGAAGGGGTTCCCGACCTTCCGGTCGCACCTCAGGATGAGGCCGGTCTCACGAAGACATTCCAGACGTGGCCTCGTGGGTGCTTCCACATTCCGTAGGACCCCGATTTCCCGGTCCCCTCTGGATAAGAACCCGATGCCCGGACACCTCTCCGAACTCCACCCTGTGAATGAAGTCAACACGAAGGGGCAGTTTTTCCGTGCATCGTTCGGAAAAACCCCAGGTTCCAAATACAGCTCGACAAGCGGCCTCTCTCCCCGGGGACATCTCGAGAGGCAAGCGGAGTTCCATGCCTCAACCCAAGATGAGGCCTGACTCTCCTGTCCCCAGTCTGCAGGGACCCTGCGATCGGAGTCTGAAATCAGAGGTACCCTGCGGTTCCTGCCTCAACTGGAGATGAGGCCCTCTTCCAATGCACCAAGCCCAGTGGGGTCCCGAGAGGCCCCTCCCACCTCCAGGTTCTCTGGCTTCTCAGAGCCACCATGAGAAGCCCCCTGAGGTCACCTGCACAAGTCGAGGGAACCCAGGGTTTCCTGCCTCAACCCGAGAAAGACCTCGAGAGACCTTCTTCAACGCGTCTCGAGGCCAGATTCCCCTACCATGGCTCGGGAGCAGTGACGCGCTCCCCCTCGCCACTCGCATGGAGACCCGACTTCCCTGGCGCCCCACGAGAGGCTCACTGACCTCGCCGTCGTACCTCGTGAGAAACCGCACACTGGGGCCGCCGCTCGAGAACAACCCCGAGATTCCCCCGTCATCGAGAGATGAGGGCCTTCGTCTCCTGCATGGCCTAGAGACCAATCTCGCGACCTCTCTCCAAACGCCTCAGGAGGCTTGACTCCCTTGAGTCCACCCAGTGAGCTCCAAGAGATACCCGTCGCGATTCGAGAGCAGAGCGGGCTTCTTTGCTTCCACTCGAGATGAATGCCTGTCTCCCCGGGTGCGTCTGGAATGCAACCCCGAGATCCCTGTCGCCCCTGGAGAGGAACATTGGCTTCTGGACACAAGCCTAGATGAGGTCTATTGGCCCTGCAGTCACTCGAGAGCAATCCCCAGCTTTCCTTCGCAACTCGAATGGAAGATTGGACTTGCCTGGGCCAACACAAGAGGCATCCTGAATTCCCCGTCGTAACTCGAGAATCCCGCCGTAACTCGAGAAAAACCACGTGGCTCCCCCGTCATCGCAAGATGAAGCCCTTTCCCGCTACAGCGCCTCAGGAGAAGTCCCACGTTAGGAATTGGAGGTCGAAAGGGCACTTGGCACCCTTGATGCGACCCACAAAGTTCCCCGAAATCCCGGTCTCCCTCGAGAGGAACACTGAGGTTTTCCGGCACCCCTCCTCTGAGCCCTTTCTCCCCTCCTGATCTGGACAGGAGGGTCGACTCCCCTGCTTTGTCTGGAAGGGGTTCCCGACCTTCCGGTCGCACCTCAGGATGAGGCCGGTCTCACGAAGACATTCCAGACGTGGCCTCGTGGGTGCTTCCACATTCCGTAGGACCCCGATTTCCCGGTCCCCTCTTGATAAGAACCCGATGCCCGGACACCTCTCCGAACTCCACCCTGTGAATGAAGTCAACACGAAGGGGCAGTTTTTCCGTGCATCGTTCGGAAAAAACCCCAGGTTCCAAATACAGCTCGACAAGCGGCCTCTCTCCCCGGGGACATCTCGAGAGGCAAGCGGAGTTCCATGCCTCAACCCAAGACGAGGCCTGACTCTCCTGTCCCCAGTCTGCAGGGACCCTGCGATCGGAGTCTGAAATCAGAGGTACCCTGCGGTTCCTGCCTCAACTGGAGATGAGGCCCTCTTCCAATGCACCAAGCCCAGTGGGGTCCCGAGAGGCCCCTCCCACCTCCAGGTTCCCTGGCTTCTCAGAGCCACCATGAGAAGCCCCCTGAGGTCACCTGCACAAGTCGAGGGAACCCAGGGTTTCCTGCCTCAACCCGAGAAAGACCTCGAGAGACCTTCTTCAACGCGTCTCGAGGCCAGATTCCCCTACCATGGCTCGGGAGCAGTGACGCGCTCCCCTCGCCACTCGCATGGAGACCCGACTTCCCTGGCGCCCCACGAGAGGCTCACTGACCTCGCCGTCGTACCTCGTGAGAAACCGCACACTGGGGCCGCCGCTCGAGAACAACCCCGAGATTCCCCCGTCATCGAGAGATGAGGGCCTTCGTCTCCTGCATGGCCTAGAGACCAATCTCGCGACCTCTCTCCAAACGCCTCAGGAGGCTTGACTCCCTTGAGTCCACCCAGCGAGCTCCAAGAGATACCCGTCGCGATTCGAGAGCAGAGCGGGGTTCTTTGCTTCCACTCGAGATGAATGCCTGTCTCCCCGGGTGCGTCTGGAATGCAACCCCGAGATCCCTGTCGCCCCTGGAGAGGAACATTGGCTTCTGGACACAAGCCTAGATGAGGTCTATTGGCCCTGCAGTCACTCGAGAGCAATCCCCAGCTTTCCTTCGCAACTCGAATGGAAGATTGGACTTGCCTGGGCCAACACAAGAGGCAGCCTGAATTCCCCGTCGTAACTCGAGAATCCCGCCGTAACTCGAGAAAAACCACGTGGCTCCCCCGTCATCGCAAGATGAAGCCCTTTCCCGCTACAGCGCCTCAGGAGAAGTCCCACGTTAGGAATTGGAGGTCGAAAGGGCACTTGGCACCCTTGATGCGACCCACAAAGTTCCCCGAAATCCCGGTCTCCCTCGAGAGGAACACTGAGGTTTTCCGGCACCCCCTCCTCTGAGCCCTTTCTCCCCTCCTGATCTGGACAGGAGGGTCGACTCCCCTGCTTTGTCTGGAAGGGGTTCCCGACCTTCCGGTCGCACCTCAGGATGAGGCCGGTCTCACGAAGACATTCCAGACGTGGCCTCGTGGGTGGTTCCACATTCCGTAGGACCCCGATTTCCCGGTCCCCTCTTGATAAGAACCCGATGCCCGGACACCTCTCCGAACTCCACCCTGTGAATGAAGTCAACACGAAGGGGCAGTTTTTCCGTGCATCGTTCGGAAAAACCCCAGGTTCCAAATACAGCTCGACAAGCGGCCTCTCTCCCCGGGGACATCTCGAGAGGCAAGCGGAGTTCCATGCCTCAACCCAAGACGAGGCCTGACTCTCCTGTCCCCAGTCTGCAGGGACCCTGCGATCGGAGTCTGAAATCAGAGGTACCCTGCGGTTCCTGCCTCAACTGGAGATGAGGCCCTCTTCCAATGCACCAAACCCAGTGGAGTCCCGAGAGGCCCCTCCCACCTCCAGGTTCCCTGGCTTCTCAGAGCCACCATGAGAAGGCCCCTGAGGTCACCTGCACAAGTCGAGGGAACCCAGGGTTTCCTGCCTCAACCCGAGAAAGACCTCGAGAGACCTTCTTCAACACGTCTCGAGGCCAGATTCCCCTACCATGGCTCGGGAGCAATGACGCGCTCCCCTCGCCACTCGCATGGAGACCCGACTTCCCTGGCGCCCCACGAGAGGCTCACTGACCTCGCCGTCGTACCTCGTGAGAAACCGCACACTGGGGCCGCCGCTCGAGAACAACCCCGAGATTCCCCCGTCATCGAGAGATGAGGGCCTTCGTCTCCTGCATGGCCTAGAGACCAATCTCGAGACCTCTCTCCAAACGCCTCAGGAGGCTTGACTCCCTTGAGTCCACCCAGTGAGCTCCAAGAGATACCCGTCGCGATTCGAGAGCAGAGCGGGCTTCTTTGCTTCCACTCGAGATGAATGCCTGTCTCCCCGGGTGCGTCTGGAATGCAACCCCGAGATCCCTGTCGCCCCTGGAGAGGAACATTGGCTTCTGGACACAAGCCTAGATGAGGTCTATTGGCCCTGCAGTCACTCGAGAGCAATCCCCAGCTTTCCTTCGCAACTCGAATGGAAGATTGGACTTGCCTGGGCCAACACAAGAGGCAGCCTGAATTCCCCGTCGTAACTCGAGAATCCCGCCGTAACTCGAGAAAAACCACGTGGCTCCCCCGTCATCGCAAGATGAAGCCCTTTCCCGCTACAGCGCCTCAGGAGAAGTCCCACGTTAGGAATTGGAGGTCGAAAGGGCACTTGGCACCCTTGATGCGACCCACAAAGTTCCCCGAAATCCCGGTCTCCCTCGAGAGGAACACTGAGGTTTTCCGGCACCCCTCCTCTGAGCCCTTTCTCCCCTCCTGATCTGGACAGGAGGGTCGACTCCCCTGCTTTGTCTGGAAGGGGTTCCCGACCTTCCGGTCGCACCTCAGGATGAGGCCGGTCTCACGAAGACATTCCAGACGTGGCCTCGTGGGTGCTTCCACATTCCGTAGGACCCCGATTTCCCGGTCCCCTCTTGATAAGAACCCGATGCCCGGACACCTCTCCGAACTCCACCCTGTGAATGAAGTCAACACGAAGGGGCAGTTTTTCCGTGCATCGTTCGGAAAAAACCCCAGGTTCCAAATACAGCTCGACAAGCGGCCTCTCTCCCCGGGGACATCTCGAGAGGCAAGCGGAGTTCCATGCCTCAACCCAAGACGAGGCCTGACTCTCCTGTCCCCAGTCTGCAGGGACCCTGCGATCGGAGTCTGAAATCAGAGGTACCCTGCGGTTCCTGCCTCACCTGGAGATGAGGCCCTCTTCCAATGCACCAAACCCAGTGGAGTCCCGAGAGGCCCCTCCCACCTCCAGTTTCCCTGGCTTCTCAGAGCCACCATGAGAAGCCCCCTGAGGTCACCTGCACAAGTCGAGGGAACCCAGGGTTTCCTGCCTCAACCCGGGAAAGACCTCGAGAGACCTTCTTCAACACGTCTCGAGGCCAGATTCCCCTACCATGGCTCGGGAGCAATGACGCGCTCCCCCTCGCCACTCGCATGGAGACCCGACTTCCCTGGCGCCCCACGAGAGGCTCACTGACCTCGCCGTCGTACCTCGTGAGAAACCGCACACTGGGGCCGCCGCTCGAGAACAACCCCGAGATTCCCCCGTCATCGAGAGATGAGGGCCTTCGTCTCTTGCATGGCCTAGAGACCAATCTCGCGACCTCTCTCCAAACGCCTCAGGAGGCTTGACTCCCTTGAGTCCACCCAGGGAGCTCCAAGAGATACCCGTCGCGATTCGAGAGCAGAGCGGGCTTCTTTGCTTCCACTCGAGATGAATGCCTGTCTCCCCGGGTGCGTCTGGAATGCAACCCCGAGATCCCTGTCGCCCCTGGAGAGGAACATTGGCTTCTGGACACAAGCCTAGATGAGGTCTATTGGCCCTGCAGTCACTCGAGAGCAATCCCCAGCTTTCCTTCGCAACTCGAATGGAAGATTGGACTTGCCTGGGCCAACACAAGAGGCAGCCTGAATTCCCCGTCGTAACTCGAGAATCCCGCCGTAACTCGAGAAAAACCACGTGGCTCCCCCGTCATCGCAAGATGAAGCCCTTTCCCGCTACAGCGCCTCAGGAGAAGTCCCACGTTAGGAATTGGAGGTCGAAAGGGCACTTGGCACCCTTGACGCGACCCACAAAGTTCCCCGAAATCCCGGTCTTCCTCGAGAGGAACACTGAGGTTTTCGGGCACCCCCTCCTCTGAGCCCTTTCTCCCCTCCTGATCTGGACAGGAGGGTCGACTCCCCTGCTTTGTCTGGAAGGGGTTCCCGACCTTCCGGTCGCATCTCAGGATGAGGCCGGTCTCACGAAGACATTCCAGACGTGGCCTCGTGGGTGGTTCCACATTCCGTAGGACCCCGATTTCCCGGTCCCCTCTTGATAAGAACCCGATGCCCGGACACCTCTCCGAACTCCACCCTGTGAATGCAGTCAACACGAAGGGGCAGTTTTTCCGTGAATCGTTCGGAAAAAAACCCAGGTTCCAAATACAGCTCGACAAGCGGCCTCTCTCCCCGGGGACATCTCGAGAGGCAAGCGGAGTTCCATGCCTCAACCCAAGACGAGGCCTGACTCTCCTGTCCCCAGTCTGCAGGGACCCTGCGATCGGAGTCTGAAATCAGAGGTACCCTGCGGTTCCTGCCTCAACTGGAGATGAGGCCCTCTTCCAATGCACCAAGCCCAGTGGAGTCCCGAGAGGCCCCTCCCACCTCCAGGTTCCCTGGCTTCTCAGAGCCACCATGAGAAGCCCCCTGAGGTCACCTGCACAAGTCGAGGGAACCCAGGGTTTCCTGCCTCAACCCGAGAAAGACCTCGAGAGACCTTCTTCAACGCGTCTCGAGGCCAGATTCCCCTACCATGGCTCGGGAGCAATGACGCGCTCCCCTCGCCACTCGCATGGAGACCCGACTTCCCTGGCGCCCCACGAGAGGCTCACTGACCTCGCCGTCGTACCTCGTGAGAAACCGCACACTGGGGCCGCCGCTCGAGAACAACCCCGAGAGTCCCCCGTCATCGAGAGATGAGGGCCTTCGTCTCCTGCATGGCCTAGCGACCAATCTCGCGACCTCTCTCCAAACGCCTCAGGAGGCTTGACTCCCTTGAGTCCACCCAGTGAGCTCCAAGAGATACCCGTCGCGATTCGAGAGCAGAGCGGGGTTCTTTGCTTCCACTCGAGATGAATGCCTGTCTCCCCGGGTGCGTCTGGAATGCAACCCCGAGATCCCTGTCGCCCCTGGAGAGGAACATTGGCTTCTGGACACAAGCCTAGATGAGGTCTATTGGCCCTGCAGTCACTCGAGAGCAATCCCCAGCTTTCCTTCGCAACTCGAATGGAAGATTGGACTTGCCTGGGCCAACACAAGAGGCAGCCTGAATTCCCCGTCGTAACTCGAGAATCCCGCCGTAACTCGAGAAAAACCACGTGGCTCCCCCGTCATCGCAAGATGAAGCCCTTTCCCGCTACAGCGCCTCAGGAGAAGTCCCACGTTAGGAATTGGAGGTCGAAAGGGCACTTGGCACCCTTGATGCGACCCACAAAGTTCCCCGAAATCCCGGTCTCCCTCGAGAGGAACACTGAGGTTTTCCGGCACCCCCTCCTCTGAGCCCTTTCTCCCCTCCTGATCTGGACAGGAGGGTCGACTCCCCTGCTTTGTCTGGAAGGGGTTCCCGACCTTCCGGTCGCACCTCAGGATGAGGCCGGTCTCACGAAGACATTCCAGACGTGGCCTCGTGGGTGGTTCCACATTCCGTAGGACCCCGATTTCCCGGTCCCCTCTTGATAAGAACCCGATGCCCGGACACCTCTCCGAACTCCACCCTGTGAATGAAGTCAACACGAAGGGGCAGTTTTTCCGTGCATCGTTCGGAAAAACCCCAGGTTCCAAATACAGCTCGACAAGCGGCCTCTCTCCCCGGGGACATCTCGAGAGGCAAGCGGAGTTCCATGCCTCCACCCAAGACGAGGCCTGACTCTCCTGTCCCCAGTCTGCAGGGACCCTGCGATCGGAGTCTGAAATCAGAGGTACCCTGCGGTTCCTGCCTCAACTGGAGATGAGGCCCTCTTCCAATGCACCAAACCCAGTGGAGTCCCGAGAGGCCCCTCCCACCTCCAGTTTCCCTGGCTTCTCAGAGCCACCATGAGAAGCCCCCTGAGGTCACCTGCACAAGTCGAGGGAACCCAGGGTTTCCTGCCTCAACCCGAGAAAGACCTCGAGAGACCTTCTTCAACACGTCTCGAGGCCAGATTCCCCTACCATGGCTCGGGAGCAATGACGCGCTCCCCTCGCCACTCGCATGGAGACCCGACTTCCCTGGCGCCCCACGAGAGGCTCACTGACCTCGCCGTCGTACCTCGTGAGAAACCGCACACTGGGGCCGCCGCTCGAGAACAACCCCGAGATTCCCCCGTCATCGAGAGATGAGGGCCTTCGTCTCCTGCATGGCCTAGAGACCAATCTCGCGACCTCTCTCCAAACGCCTCAGGAGGCTTGACTCCCTTGAGTCCACCCAGTGAGCTCCAAGAGATACCCGTCGTGATTCGAGAGCAGAGCGGGCTTCTTTGCTTCCACTCGAGATGAATGCCTGTCTCCCCGGGTGCGTCTGGAATGCAACCCCGAGATCCCTGTCGCCCCTGGAGAGGAACATTGGCTTCTGGACACAAGCCTAGATGAGGTCTATTGGCCCTGCAGTCACTCGAGAGCAATCCCCAGCCTTCCTTCGCAACTCGAATGGAAGATTGGACTTGCCTGGGCCAACACAAGAGGCAGCCTGAATTCCCCGTCGTAACTCGAGAATCCCGCCGTAACTCGAGAAAAACCACGTGGCTCCCCCGTCATCGCAAGATGAAGCCCTTTCCCGCTACAGCGCCTCAGGAGAAGTCCCACGTTAGGAATTGGAGGTCGAAAGGGCACTTGGCACCCTTGATGCGACCCACAAAGTTCCCCGAAATCCCGGTCTCCCTCGAGAGGAACACTGAGGTTTTCCGGCACCCCCTCCTCTGAGCCCTTTCTCCCCTCCTGATCTGGACAGGAGGGTCGACTCCCCTGCTTTGTCTGGAAGGGGTTCCCGACCTTCCGGTCGCACCTCAGGATGAGGCCGGTCTCACGAAGACATTCCAGACGTGGCCTCGTGGGTGGTTCCACATTCCGTAGGACCCCGATTTCCCGGTCCCCTCTTGATAAGAACCCGATGCCCGGACACCTCTCCGAACTCCACCCTGTGAATGAAGTCAACACGAAGGGGCAGTTTTTCCGTGCATCGTTCGGAAAAAACCCCAGGTTCCAAATACAGCTCGACAAGCGGCCTCTCTCCCCGGGGACATCTCGAGAGGCAAGCGGAGTTCCATGCCTCAACCCAAGACGAGGCCTGACTCTCCTGTCCCCAGTCTGCAGGGACCCTGCGATCGGAGTCTGAAATCAGAGGTACCCTGCGGTTCCTGCCTCAACTGGAGATGAGGCCCTCTTCCAATGCACCAAACCCAGTGGGGTCCCGAGAGGCCCCTCCCACCTCCAGGTTCCCTGGCTTCTCAGAGCCACCATGAGAAGCCCCCTGAGGTCACCTGCACAAGTCGAGGGAACCCAGGGTTTCCTGCCTCAACCCGGGAAAGACCTCGAGAGACCTTCTTCAACACGTCTCGAGGCCAGATTCCCCTACCATGGCTCGGGAGCAGTGACGCGCTCCCCTCGCCACTCGCATGGAGACCCGACTTCCCTGGCGCCCCACGAGAGGCTCACTGACCTCGCCGTCGTACCTCGTGAGAAACCGCACACTGGGGCCGCCGCTCGCGAACAACCCCGAGATTCCCCCGTCATCGAGAGATGAGGGCCTTCGTCTCCTGCATGGCCTAGAGACCAATCTCGCGACCTCTCTCCAAACGCCTCAGGAGGCTTGACTCCCTTGAGTCCACCCAGTGAGCTCCAAGAGATACCCGTCGCGATTCGAGAGCAGAGCGGGGTTCTTTGCTTCCACTCGAGGTGAATGCCTGTCTCCCCGGGTGCGTCTGGAATGCAACCCCGAGATCCCTGTCGCCCCTGGAGAGGAACATTGGCTTCTGGACACAAGCCTAGATGAGGTCTATTGGCCCTGCAGTCACTCGAGAGCAATCCCCATCTTTCCTTCGCAACTCGAATGGAAGATTGGACTTGCCTGGGCCAACACAAGAGGCAGCCTGAATTCCCCGTCGTAACTCGAGAATCCCGCCGTAACTCGAGAAAAACCACGTGGCTCCCCCGTCATCGCAAGATGAAGCCCTTTCCCGCTACAGCGCCTCAGGAGAAGTCCCACGTTAGGAATTGGAGGTCGAAAGGGCACTTGGCACCCTTGATGCGACCCACAAAGTTCCCCGAAATCCCGGTCTCCCTCGAGAGGAACCCTGAGGTTTTCCGGCACCCCCTCCTCTGAGCCCTTTCTCCCCTCCTGATCTGGACAGGAGGGTCGACTCCCCTGCTTTGTCTGGAAGGGGTTCCCGACCTTCCGGTCGCACCTCAGGATGAGGCCGGTCTCACGAAGACATTCCAGACGTGGCCTCGTGGGTG
Source organism: Bos javanicus (assembly GCF_032452875.1). Taxonomy (NCBI): domain Eukaryota; kingdom Metazoa; phylum Chordata; class Mammalia; order Artiodactyla; family Bovidae; genus Bos; species Bos javanicus. The sequence goes on along the minus strand of NW_026893932.1, from coordinate 250,197 downwards.
GTTCCACATTCCGTAGGACCCCGATTTCCCGGTCCCCTCTTGATAAGAACCCGATGCCCGGACACCTCTCCGAACTCCACCCTGTGAATGAAGTCAACACGAAGGGGCAGTATTTCCGTGCATCGTTCGGAAAAAACCCCAGGTTCCAAATACAGCTCGACAAGCGGCCTCTCTCCCCGGGGACATCTCGAGAGGCAAGCGGAGTTCCATGCCTCAACCCAAGACGAGGCCTGACTCTCCTGTCCCCAGTCTGCAGGGACCCTGCGATCGGAGTCTGAAATCAGAGGTACCCTGCGGTTCCTGCCTCAACTGGAGATGAGGCCCTCTTCCAATGCACCAAACCCAGTGGGGTCCCGAGAGGCCCCTCCCACCTCCAGTTTCCCTGGCTTTTCAGAGCCACCATGAGAAGCCCCCTGAGGTCACCTGCACAAGTCGAGGGAACCCAGGGTTTCCTGCCTCAACCCGAGAAAGACCTCGAGAGACCTTCTTCAACACGTCTCGAGGCCAGATTCCCCTACCATGGCTCGGGAGCAATGACGCGCTCCCCTCGCCACTCGCATGGAGACCCGACTTCCCTGGCGCCCCACGAGAGGCTCACTGACCTCGCCGTCGTACCTCGTGAGAAACCGCACACTGGGGCCGCCGCTCGAGAACAACCCCGAGATTCCCCCGTCATCGAGAGATGAGGGCCTTCGTCTCCTGCATGGCCTAGAGACCAATCTCGCGACCTCTCTCCAAACGCCTCAGGAGGCTTGACTCCCTTGAGTCCACCCAGTGAGCTCCAAGAGATACCCGTCGCGATTCGAGAGCAGAGTGGGGTTCTTTGCTTCCACTCGAGATGAATGCCTGTCTCCCCGGGTGCGTCTGGAATGCAACCCCGAGATCCCTGTCGCCCCTGGAGAGGAACATTGGCTTCTGGACACAAGCCTAGATGAGGTCTATTGGCCCTGCAGTCACTCGAGAGCAATCCCCAGCTTTCCTTCGCAACTCGAATGGAAGATTGGACTTGCCTGGGCCAACACAAGAGGCAGCCTGAATTCCCCGTCGTAACTCGAGAATCCCGCCGTAACCCGAGAAAAACCACGTGGCTCCCCCGTCATCGCAAGATGAAGCCCTTTCCCGCTACAGCGCCTCAGGAGAAGTCCCACGTTAGGAATTGGAGGTCGAAAGGGCACTTGGCACCCTTGATGCGACCCACAAAGTTCCCCGAAATCCTGGTCTCCCTCGAGAGGAACACTGAGGTTTTCCGGCACCCCCTCCTCTGAGCCCTTTCTCCCCTCCTGATCTGGACAGGAGGGTCGACTCCCCTGCTTTGTCTGGAAGGGGTTCCCGACCTTCCGGTCGCACCTCAGGATGAGGCCGGTCTCACGAAGACATTCCAGACGTGGCCTCGTGGGTGGTTCCACATTCCGTAGGACCCCGATTTCCCGGTCCCCTCTTGATAAGAACCCGATGCCCGGACACCTCTCCGAACTCCACCCTGTGAATGAAGTCAACACGAAGGGGCAGTTTTTCCGTGCATCGTTCGGAAAAAACCCCAGGTTCCAAATACAGCTCGACAAGCGGCCTCTCTCCCCGGGGACATCTCGAGAGGCAAGCGGAGTTCCATGCCTCAACCCAAGACGAGGCCTGACTCTCCTGTCCCCAGTCTGCAGGGACCCTGCGATCGGAGTCTGAAATCAGAGGTACCCTGCGGTTCCTGCCTCAACTGGAGATGAGGCCCTCTTCCAATGCACCAAACCCAGTGGAGTCCCGAGAGGCCCCTCCCACCTCCAGTTTCCCTGGCTTCTCAGAGCCACCATGAGAAGCCCCCTGAGGTCACCTGCACAAGTCGAGGGAACCCAGGGTTTCCTGCCTCAACCCGAGAAAGACCTCGAGAGACCTTCTTCAACACGTCTCGAGGCCAGATTCCCCTACCATGGCTCGGGAGCAATGACGCGCTCCCCTCGCCACTCGCATGGAGACCCGACTTCCCTGGCGCCCCACGAGAGGCTCACTGACCTCGCCGTCGTACCTCGTGAGAAACCGCACACTGGGGCCGCCGCTCGAGAACAACCCCGAGATTCCCCCGTCATCGAGAGATGAGGGCCTTCGTCTCCTGCATGGCCTAGAGACCAATCTCGCGACCTCTCTCCAAACGCCTCAGGAGGCTTGACTCCCTTGAGTCCACCCAGTGAGCTCCAAGAGATACCCGTCGCGATTCGAGAGCAGAGCGGGCTTCTTTGCTTCCACTCGAGATGAATGCCTGTCTCCCCGGGTGCGTCTGGAATGCAACCCCGAGATCCCTGTCGCCCCTGGAGAGGAACATTGGCTTCTGGACACAAGCCTAGATGAGGTCTATTGGCCCTGCAGTCACTCGAGAGCAATCCCCAGCTTTCCTTCGCAACTCGAATGGAAGATTGGACTTGCCTGGGCCAACACAAGAGGCAGCCTGAATTCCCCGTCGTAACTCGAGAATCCCGCCGTAACTCGAGAAAAACCACGTGGCTCCCCCGTCATCGCAAGATGAAGCCCTTTCCCGCTACAGCGCCTCAGGAGAAGTCCCACGTTAGGAATTGGAGGTCGAAAGGGCACTTGGCACCCATGATGCGACCCACAAAGTTCCCCGAAATCCCGGTCTCCCTCGAGAGGAACACTGAGGTTTTCCGGCACCCCCTCCTCTGAGCCCTTTCTCCCCTCCTGATCTGGACAGGAGGGTCGACTCCCCTGCTTTGTCTGGAAGGGGTTCCCGACCTTCCGGTCGCACCTCAGGATGAGGCCGGTCTCACGAAGACATTCCAGACGTGGCCTCGTGGGTGGTTCCACATTCCGTAGGACCCCGATTTCCCGGTCCCCTCTGGATAAGAACCCGATGCCCGGACACCTCTCCGAACTCCACCCTGTGAATGAAGTCAACACGAAGGGGCAGTTTTTCCGTGCATCGTTCGGAAAAACCCCAGGTTCCAAATACAGCTCGACAAGCGGCCTCTCTCCCCGGGGACATCTCGAGAGGCAAGCGGAGTTCCATGCCTCAACCCAAGACGAGGCCTGACTCTCCTGTCCCCAGTCTGCAGGGACCCTGCGATCGGAGTCTGAAATCAGAGGTACCCTGCGGTTCCTGCCTCAACTGGAGATGAGGCCCTCTTCCAATGCACCAAACCCAGTGGGGTCCCGAGAGGCCCCTCCCACCTCCAGGTTCCCTGGCTTCTCAGAGCCACCATGAGAAGCCCCCTGAGGTCACCCGCACAAGTCGAGGGAACCCAGGGTTTCCTGCCTCAACCCGAGAAAGACCTCGAGAGACCTTCTTCAACACGTCTCGAGGCCAGATTCCCCTACCATGGCTCGGGAGCAATGACGCGCTCCCCTCGCCACTCGCATGGAGACCCGACTTCCCTGGCGCCCCACGAGAGGCTCACTGACCTCGCCGTCGTACCTCGTGAGAAACCGCACACTGGGGCCGCCGCTCGAGAACAACCCCGAGATTCCCCCGTCATCGAGAGATGAGGGCCTTCGTCTCCTGCATGGCCTAGAGACCAATCTCGCGACCTCTCTCCAAACGCCTCAGGAGGCTTGACTCCCTTGAGTCCACCCAGTGAGCTCCAAGAGATACCCGTCGCGATTCGAGAGCAGAGCGGGGTTCTTTGCTTCCACTCGAGATGAATGCCTGTCTCCCCGGGTGCGTCTGGAATGCAACCCCGAGATCCCTGTCGCCCCTGGAGAGGAACATTGGCTTCTGGACACAAGCCTAGATGAGGTCTATTGGCCCTGCAGTCACTCGAGAGCAATCCCCAGCTTTCCTTCGCAACTCGAATGGAAGATTGGACTTGCCTGGGCCAACACAAGAGGCAGCCTGAATTCCCCGTCGTAACTCGAGAATCCCGCCGTAACTCGAGAAAAACCACGTGGCTCCCCCGTCATCGCAAGATGAAGCCCTTTCCCGCTACAGCGCCTCAGGAGAAGTCCCACGTTAGGAATTGGAGGTCGAAAGGGCACTTGGCACCCTTGATGCGACCCACAAAGTTCCCCGAAATCCCGGTCTCCCTCGAGAGGAACACTGAGGTTTTCCGGCACCCCCTCCTCTGAGCCCTTTCTCCCCTCCTGATCTGGACAGGAGGGTCGACTCCCCTGCTTTGTCTGGAAGGGGTTCCCGACCTTCCGGTCGCACCTCAGGATGAGGCCGGTCTCACGAAGACATTCCAGACGTGGCCTCGTGGGTGGTTCCACATTCCGTAGGACCCCGATTTCCCGGTCCCCTCTTGATAAGAACCCGATGCCCGGACACCTCTCCGAACTCCACCCTGTGAATGAAGTCAACACGAAGGGGCAGTTTTTCCGTGCATCGTTCGGAAAAACCCCAGGTTCCAAATACAGCTCGACAAGCGGCCTCTCTCCCCGGGGACATCTCGAGAGGCAAGCGGAGTTCCATGCCTCAACCCAAGACGAGGCCTGACTCTCCTGTCCCCAGTCTGCAGGGACCCTACGATCGGAGTCTGAAATCAGAGGTACCCTGCGGTTCCTGCCTCAACTGGAGATGAGGCCCTCTTCCAATGCACCAAACCCAGTGGGGTCCCGAGAGGCCCCTCCCACCTCCAGTTTCCCTGGCTTCTCAGAGCCACCATGAGAAGCCCCCTGAGGTCACCTGCACAAGTCGAGGGAACCCAGGGTTTCCTGCCTCAACCCGGGAAAGACCTCGAGAGACCTTCTTCAACACGTCTCGAGGCCAGATTCCCCTACCATGGCTCGGGAGCAATGACGCGCTCCCCTCGCCACTCGCATGGAGACCCGACTTCCCTGGCGCCCCACGAGAGGCTCACTGACCTCGCCGTCGTACCTCGTGAGAAACCGCACACTGGGGCCGCCGCTCGAGAACAACCCCGAGATTCCCCCGTCATCGAGAGATGAGGGCCTTCGTCTCCTGCATGGCCTAGCGACCAATCTCGCGACCTCTCTCCAAACGCCTCAGGAGGCTTGACTCCCTTGAGTCCACCCAGTGAGCTCCAAGAGATACCCGTCGCGATTCAGGAGCAGAGCGGGGTTCTTTGCTTCCACTCGAGGTGAATGCCTGTCTCCCCGGGTGCATCTGGAATGCAACCCCGAGATCCCTGTCGCCCCTGGAGAGGAACATTGGCTTCTGGACACAAGCCTAGATGAGGTCTATTGGCCCTGCAGTCACTCGAGAGCAATCCCCAGCTTTCCTTCGCAACTCGAATGGAAGATTGGACTTGCCTGGGCCAACACAAGAGGCAGCCTGAATTCCCTGTCGTAACTCGAGAATCCCGCCGTAACTCGAGAAAAACCACGTGGCTCCCCTGTCATCGCAAGATGAAGCCCTTTCCCGCTACAGCGCCTCAGGAGAAGTCCCACGTTAGGAATTGGAGGTCGAAAGGGCACTTGGCACCCTTGATGCGACCCACAAAGTTCCCCGAAATCCCGGTCTCCCTCGAGAGGAACACTGAGGTTTTCCGGCACCCCCTCCTCTGAGCCCTTTCTCCCCTCCTGATCTGGACAGGAGGGTCGACTCCCCTGCTTTGTCTGGAAGGGGTTCCCGACCTTCCGGTCGCACCTCAGGATGAGGCCGGTCTCACGAAGACATTCCAGACGTGGCCTCGTGGGTGGTTCCACATTCCGTAGGACCCCGATTTCCCGGTCCCCTCTTGATAAGAACCCGATGCCCGGACACCTCTCCGAACTCCACCCTGTGAATGAAGTCAACACGAAGGGGCAGTTTTTCCGTGCATCGTTCGGAAAAACCCCAGGTTCCAAATACAGCTCGACAAGCTGCCTCTCTCCCCGGGGACATCTCGAGAGGCAAGCGGAGTTCCATGCCTCCACCCAAGACGAGGCCTGACTCTCCTGTCCCCAGTCTGCAGGGACCCTGCGATCGGAGTCTGAAATCAGAGGTACCCTGCGGTTCCTGCCTCAACTGGAGATGAGGCCCTCTTCCAATGCACCAAACCCAGTGGGGTCCCGAGAGGCCCCTCCCACCTCCAGGTTCCCTGGCTTCTCAGAGCCACCATGAGAAGCCCCCTGAGGTCACCTGCACAAGTCGAGGGGACCCAGGGTTTCCTGCCTCAACCCGAGAAAGACCTCGAGAGACCTTCTTCAACGCGTCTCGAGGCCAGATTCCCCTACCATGGCTCGGGAGCAATGACGCGCTCCCCTCGCCACTCGCATGGAGACCCGACTTCCCTGGCGCCCCACGAGAGGCTCACTGACCTCGCCGTCGTACCTCGTGAGAAACCACACACTGGGGCCGCCGCTCGAGAACAACCCCGAGATTCCCCCGTCATCGAGAGATGAGGGCCTTCGTCTCCTGCATGGCCTAGAGACCAATCTCCCGGCCTCTCTCCAAACGCCTCAGGAGGCTTGACTCCCTTGAGTCCACCCAGTGAGCTCCAAGAGATACCCGTCGCGATTCGAGAGCAGAGCGGGCTTCTTTGCTTCCACTCGAGATGAATGCCTGTCTCCCCGGGTGCGTCTGGAATGCAACCCCGAGATCCCTGTCGCCCCTGGAGAGGAACATTGGCTTCTGGACACAAGCCTAGATGAGGTCTATTGGCCCTGCAGTCACTCGAGAGCAATCCCCAGCTTTCCTTCGCAACTCGAATGGAAGATTGGACTTGCCTGGGCCAACACAAGAGGCAGCCTGAATTCCCCGTCGTAACTCGAGAATCCCGCCGTAACTCGAGAAAAACCACGTGGCTCCCCCGTCATCGCAAGATGAAGCCCTTTCCCGCTACAGCGCCTCAGGAGAAGTCCCACGTTAGGAATTGGAGGTCGAAAGGGCACTTGGCACCCTTGATGCGACCCACAAAGTTCCCCGAAATCCCGGTCTCCCTCGAGAGGAACACTGAGGTTTTCCGGCACCCCTCCTCTGAGCCCTTTCTCCCCTCCTGATCTGGACAGGAGGGTCGACTCCCCTGCTTTGTCTGGAAGGGGTTCCCGACCTTCCGGTCGCACCTCAGGATGAGGCCGGTCTCACGAAGACATTCCAGACGTGGCCTCGTGGGTGGTTCCACATTCCGTAGGACCCCGATTTCCCGGTCCCCTCTTGATAAGAACCCGATGCCCGGACACCTCTCCGAACTCCACCCTGTGAATGAAGTCAACACGAAGGGGCAGTTTTTCCGTGCATCGTTCGGAAAAACCCCAGGTTCCAAATACAGCTCGACAAGCGGCCTCTCTCCCCGGGGACATCTCGAGAGGCAAGCGGAGTTCCATGCCTCAACCCAAGACGAGGCCTGACTCTCCTGTCCCCAGTCTGCAGGGACCCTGCGATCGGAGTCTGAAATCAGAGGTACCCTGCGGTTCCTGCCTCAACTGGAGATGAGGCCCTCTTCCAATGCACCAAACCCAGTGGAGTCCCGAGAGGCCCCTCCCACCTCCAGTTTCCCTGGCTTCTCAGAGCCACCATGAGAAGCCCCCTGAGGTCACCTGCACAAGTCGAGGGAACCCAGGGTTTCCTGCCTCAACCCGGGAAAGACCTCGAGAGACCTTCTTCAACACGTCTCGAGGCCAGATTCCCCTACCATGGCTCGGGAGCAATGACGCGCTCCCCTCGCCACTCGCATGGAGACCCGACTTCCCTGGCGCCCCACGAGAGGCTCACTGACCTCGCCGTCGTACCTCGTGAGAAACCGCACACTGGGGCCGCCGCTCGAGAACAACCCCGAGATTCCCCCGTCATCGAGAGATGAGGGCCTTCGTCTCCTGCATGGCCTAGAGACCAATCTCGCGACCTCTCTCCAAACGCCTCAGGAGGCTTGACTCCCTTGAGTCCACCCAGTGAGCTCCAAGAGATACCCGTCGCGATTCGAGAGCAGAGCGGGGTTCTTTGCTTCCACTCGAGATGAATGCCTGTCTCCCCGGGTGCGTCTGGAATGCAACCCCGAGATCCCTGTCGCCCCTGGAGAGGAACATTGGCTTCTGGACACAAGCCTAGATGAGGTCTATTGGCCCTGCAGTCACTCGAGAGCAATCCCCAGCTTTCCTTCGCAACTCGAATGGAAGATTGGACTTGCCTGGGCCAACACAAGAGGCAGCCTGAATTCCCCGTCGTAACTCGAGAATCCCGCCGTAACTCGAGAAAAACCACGTGGCTCCCCCGTCATCGCAAGATGAAGCCCTTTCCCGCTACAGCGCCTCAGGAGAAGTCCCACGTTAGGAATTGGAGGTCGAAAGGGCACTTGGCACCCTTGATGCGACCCACAAAGTTCCCCGAAATCCCGGTCTCCCTCGAGAGGAACACTGAGGTTTTCCGGCACCCCCTCCTCTGAGCCCTTTCTCCCCTCCTGATCTGGACAGGAGGGTCGACTCCCCTGCTTTGTCTGGAAGGGGTTCCCGACCTTCCGGTCGCACCTCAGGATGAGGCCGGTCTCACGAAGACATTCCAGACGTGGCCTCGTGGGTGGTTCCACATTCCGTAGGACCCCGATTTCCCGGTCCCCTCTTGATAAGAACCCGATGCCCGGACACCTCTCCGAACTCCACCCTGTGAATGAAGTCAACACGAAGGGGCAGTTTTTCCGTGCATCGTTCGGAAAAACCCCAGGTTCCAAATACAGCTCGACAAGCGGCCTCTCTCCCCGGGGACATCTCGAGAGGCAAGCGGAGTTCCATGCCTCAACCCAAGACGAGGCCTGACTCTCCTGTCCCCAGTCTGCAGGGACCCTGCGATCGGAGTCTGAAATCAGAGGTACCCTGCGGTTCCTGCCTCAACTGGAGATGAGGCCCTCTTCCAATGCACCAAACCCAGTGGGGTCCCGAGAGGCCCCTCCCACCTCCAGTTTCCCTGGCTTCTCAGAGCCACCATGAGAAGCCCCCTGAGGTCACCTGCACAAGTCGAGGGAACCCAGGGTTTCCTGCCTCAACCCGAGAAAGACCTCGAGAGACCTTCTTCAACGCGTCTCGAGGCCAGATTCCCCTACCATGGCTCGGGAGCAATGACGCGCTCCCCCTCGCCACTCGCATGGAGACCCGACTTCCCTGGCGCCCCACGAGAGGCTCACTGACCTCGCCGTCGTACCTCGTGAGAAACCGCACACTGGGGCCGCCGCTCGCGAACAACCCCGAGATTCCCCCGTCATCGAGAGATGAGGGCCTTCGTCTCCTGCATGGCCTAGAGACCAATCTCGCGACCTCTCTCCAAACGCCTCAGGAGGCTTGACTCCCTTGAGTCCACCCAGCGAGCTCCAAGAGATACCCGTCGCGATTCGAGAGCAGAGCGGGGTTCTTTGCTTCCACTCGAGATGAATGCCTGTCTCCCCGGGTGCGTCTGGAATGCAACCCCGAGATCCCTGTCGCCCCTGGAGAGGAACATTGGCTTCTGGACACAAGCCTAGATGAGGTCTATTGGCCCTGCAGTCACTCGAGAGCAATCCCCAGCTTTCCTTCGCAACTCGAATGGAAGATTGGACTTGCCTGGGCCAACACACGAGGCAGCCTGAATTCCCCGTCGTAACTCGAGAATCCCGCCGTAACTCGAGAAAAACCACGTGGCTCCCCCGTCATCGCAAGATGAAGCCCTTTCCCGCTACAGTGCCTCAGGAGAAGTCCCACGTTCGGAATTGGAGGTCGAAAGGGCGCTTGGCACCCTTGATGCGACCCACAAAGTTCCCCGGAATCCCGGTCTCCCTGGAGAGGAACACTGAGGTTTTCCGGCACCCCCTCCTCTGAGCCCTTTCTCCCCTCCTGATCTGGACAGGAGGGTCGACTCCCCTGCTTTGTCTGGAAGGGGTTCCCAACCTTCCGGTCGCACCTCAGGATGAGGCCGGTCTCACGAAGACATTCCAGACGTGGCCTCGTGGGTGGTTCCACATTCCGTAGGACCCCGATTTCCCGGTCCCCTCTTGATAAGAACCCGATGCCCGGACACCTCTCCGAACTCCACCCTGTGAATGAAGTCAACACGAAGGGGCAGTTTTTCCGTGCATCGTTCGGAAAAAAACCCAGGTTCCAAATACAGCTCGACAAGCGGCCTCTCTCCCCGGGGTCATCTCGAGAGGCAAGCGGAGTTCCATGCCTCAACCCAAGACGAGGCCTGACTCTCCTGTCCCCAGTCTGCAGGGACCCTGCGATAGGAGTCTGAAATCAGAGGTACCCTGCGGTTCCTGCCTCAACTGGAGATGAGGCCCTCTTCCAATGCACCAAACCCAGTGGAGTCCTGAGAGGCCCCTCCCACCTCCAGGTTCCCTGGCTTCTCAGAGCCCCCATGAGAAGCCCCCTGAGGTCACCTGCACAAGTCCAGGGAACCCAGGGTTTCCTGCCTCAACCCGAGAAAGACCTCGAGACACCTTCTTCAACACGTCTCGAGGCCAGATTCCCCTACCATGGCTCGGGAGCAGTGACGGGCTCCCCCTCGCCACTGGCATGGAGACCCGACTTCCCTGGCGCCCCACGAGAGGCTCACTGACCTCGCCGTCGTACCTCGTGAGAAACCGCACACTGGGGCAGCCGCTAGAGAACAACCCCGAGACTCCACCGTCATCGAGAGATGAGGGCCTTCGTCTCCTGCATGGCCTAGAGGCCAATCTCGAGACCTCTCTCCAAACGCCTCAGGAGGCTTGACTCCCTTGAGTCCACCCAGTGAGCTCCAAGAGGTACCCGTCGCGATTCGAGAGCAGAGCGGGGTTCTTTGCTTCCACTCGAGGTGAATGCCTGTCTCCTCTGGTGCGTCTTGAATGCAACCCGGAGATCCCTGTCGCCCCTGGAGAGGAACATTGGCTTCTGGACACAAGCCTAGATGAGGTCTATTGGCCCTGCAGTCACTCGAGAGCAATCCCCAGCTTTCCTTCGCAACTCGAATGGAAGATTGGACTTGCCTGGGCCAACACAAGAGGCAGCCTGAATTCCCCGTCGTAACTCGAGAATCCCGCCGTAACTCGAGAAAAACCACGTGGCTCCCCCGTCATCGCAAGATGAAGCCCTTTCCCGCTACAGCGCCTCAGGAGAAGTCCCACGTTAGGAATTGGAGGTCGAAAGGGCACTTGGCACCCTTGATGCGACCCACAAAGTTCCCCGAAATCCCGGTCTCCCTCGAGAGGAACACTGAGGTTTTCCGGCACCCCCTCCTCTGAGCCCTTTCTCCCCTCCTGATCTGGACAGGAGGGTCGACTCCCCTGCTTTGTCTGGAAAGGGGTTCCCGACCTTCCGGTCGCACCTCAGGATGAGGCCGGTCTCATGAAGACATTCCAGACGTGGCCTCGTGGGTGGTTCCACATTCCGTAGGACCCCGATTTCCCGGTCCCCTCTTGATAAGAACCCGATGCCCGGACACCTCTCCGAACTCCACCCTGTGAATGAAGTCAACACGAAGGGGCAGTTTTTCCGTGCATCGTTCGGAAAAAACCCCAGGTTCCAAATACAGCTCGACAAGCGGCCTCTCTCCCCGGGGACATCTCGAGAGGCAAGCGGAGTTCCATGCCTCAACCCAAGACGAGGCCTGACTCTCCTGTCCCCAGTCTGCAGGGACCCTGCGATCGGAGTCTGAAAGCAGAGGTACCCTGCGGTTCCTGCCTCAACTGGAGATGAGGCCCTCTTCCAATGCACCAAACCCAGTGGAGTCCCGAGAGGCCCCTCCCACCTCCAGTTTCCCTGGCTTCTCAGAGTCACCATGAGAAGCCCCCTGAGGTCACCTGCACAAGTCGAGGGAACCCAGGGTTTCCTGCCTCAACCCGAGAAAGACCTCGAGAGACCTTCTTCAACGCGTCTCGAGGCCAGATTCCCCTACCATGGCTCGGGAGCAATGACGCGCTCCCCTCGCCACTCGCATGGAGACCCGACTTCCCTGGCGCCCCACGAGAGGCTCACTGACCTCGCCGTCGTACCTCGTGAGAAACCGCACACTGGGGCCGCCGCTCGAGAACAACCCCGAGATTCCCCCGTCATCGAGAGATGAGGGCCTTCGTCTCCTGCATGGCCTAGAGACCAATCTCGCGACCTCTCTCCAAACGCCTCAGGAGGCTTGACTCCCTTGAGTCCACCCAGTGAGCTCCAAGAGATACCCGTCGCGATTCGAGAGCAGAGCGGGGTTCTTTGCTTCCACTCGAGATGAATGCCTGTCTCCCCGGGTGCGTCTGGAATGCAACCCCGAGATCCCTGTCGCCCCTGGAGAGGAACATTGGCTTCTGGACACAAGCCTAGATGAGGTCTATTGGCCCTGCAGTCACTCGAGAGCAATCCCCAGCTTTCCTTCGCAACTCGAATGGAAGATTGGACTTGCCTGGGCCAACACAAGAGGCAGCCTGAATTCCCCGTCGTAACTCGAGAATCCCGCCGTAACTCGAGAAAAACCACGTGGCTCCCCCGTCATCGCAAGATGAAGCCCTTTCCCGCTACAGCGCCTCAGGAGAAGTCCCACGTTAGGAATTGGAGGTCGAAAGGGCACTTGGCACCCTTGATGCGACCCACAAAGTTCCCCGAAATCCCGGTCTCCCTCGAGAGGAACACTGAGGTTTTCCGGCACCCCCTCCTCTGAGCCCTTTCTCCCCTCCTGATCTGGACAGGAGGGTCGACTCCCCTGCTTTGTCTGGAAGGGGTTCCCGACCTTCCGGTCGCACCTCAGGATGAGGCCGGTCTCACGAAGACATTCCAGACGTGGCCTCGTGGGTGGTTCCACATTCCGTAGGACCCCGATTTCCCGGTCCCCTCTTGATAAGAACCCGATGCCCGGACACCTCTCCGAACTCCACCCTGTGAATGAAGTCAACACGAAGGGGCAGTTTTTCCGTGCATCGTTCGGAAAAAACCCCAGGTTCCAAATACAGCTCGACAAGCGGCCTCTCTCCCCGGGGACATCTCGAGAGGCAAGCGGAGTTCCATGCCTCAACCCAAGACGAGGCCTGACTCTCCTGTCCCCAGTCTGCAGGGACCCTGCGATCGGAGTCTGAAATCAGAGGTACCCTGCGGTTCCTGCCTCAACTGGAGATGAGGCCCTCTTCCAATGCACCAAACCCAGTGGAGTCCCGAGAGGCCCCTCCCACCTCCAGTTTCCCTGGCTTCTCAGAGCCACCATGAGAAGCCCCCTGAGGTCACCTGCACAAGTCGAGGGAACCCAGGGTTTCCTGCCTCAACCCGAGAAAGACCTCGAGAGACCTTCTTCAACACGTCTCGAGGCCAGATTCCCCTACCATGGCTCGGGAGCAATGACGCGCTCCCCTCGCCACTCGCATGGAGACCCGACTTCCCTGGCGCCCCACGAGAGGCTCACTGACCTCGCCGTCGTACCTCGTGAGAAACCGCACACTGGGGCCGCCGCTCGAGAACAACCCCGAGATTCCCCCGTCATCGAGAGATGAGGGCCTTCGTCTCCTGCATGGCCTAGAGACCAATCTCGCGACCTCTCTCCAAACGCCTCAGGAGGCTTGACTCCCTTGAGTCCACCCAGTGAGCTCCAAGAGATACCCGTCGCGATTCGAGAGCAGAGCGGGGTTCTTTGCTTCCACTCGAGATGAATGCCTGTCTCCCCGGGTGCGTCTGGAATGCAACCCCGAGATCCCTGTCGCCCCTGGAGAGGAACATTGGCTTCTGGACACAAGCCTAGATGAGGTCTATTGGCCCTGCAGTCACTCGAGAGCAATCCCCAGCTTTCCTTCGCAACTCGAATGGAAGATTGGACTTGCCTGGGCCAACACAAGAGGCAGCCTGAATTCCCCGTCGTAACTCGAGAATCCCGCCGTAACTCGAGAAAAACCACGTGGCTCCCCCGTCATCGCAAGATGAAGCCCTTTCCCGCTACAGCGCCTCAGGAGAAGTCCCACGTTAGGAATTGGAGGTCGAAAGGGCACTTGGCACCCTTGATGCGACCCACAAAGTTCCCCGAAATCCCGGTCTCCCTCGAGAGGAACACTGAGGTTTTCCGGCACCCCCTCCTCTGAGCCCTTTCTCCCCTCCTGATCTGGACAGGAGGGTCGACTCCCCTGCTTTGTCTGGAAGGGGTTCCCGACCTTCCGGTCGCACCTCAGGATGAGGCCGGTCTCACGAAGACATTCCAGACGTGGCCTCGTGGGTGGTTCCACATTCCGTAGGACCCCGATTTCCCGGTCCCCTCTTGATAAGAACCCGATGCCCGGACACCTCTCCGAACTCCACCCTGTGAATGAAGTCAACACGAAGGGGCAGTTTTTCCGTGCATCGTTCGGAAAAACCCCAGGTTCCAAATACAGCTCGACAAGCGGCCTCTCTCCCCGGGGACATCTCGAGAGGCAAGCGGAGTTCCATGCCTCAACCCAAGACGAGGCCTGACTCTCCTGTCCCCAGTCTGCAGGGACCCTGCGATCGGAGTCTGAAATCAGAGGTACCCTGCGGTTCCTGCCTCAACTGGAGATGAGGCCCTCTTCCAATGCACCAAACCCAGTGGAGTCCCGAGAGGCCCCTCCCACCTCCAGGTTCCCTGGCTTCTCAGAGCCACCATGAGAAGCCCCCTGAGGTCACCTGCACAAGTCGAGGGAACCCAGGGTTTCCTGCCTCAACCCGGGAAAGACCTCGAGAGACCTTCTTCAACACGTCTCGAGGCCAGATTCCCCTACCATGGCTCGGGAGCAATGACGCGCTCCCCTCGCCACTCGCATGGAGACCCGACTTCCCTGGCGCCCCACGAGAGGCTCACTGACCTCGCCGTCGTACCTCGTGAGAAACCGCACACTGGGGCCGCCGCTCGAGAACAACCCCGAGATTCCCCCGTCATCGAGAGATGAGGGCCTTCGTCTCCTGCATGGCCTAGAGACCAATCTCGCGACCTCTCTCCAAACGCCTCAGGAGGCTTGACTCCCTTGAGTCCACCCAGTGAGCTCCAAGAGATACCCGTCGCGATTCGAGAGCAGAGCGGGGTTCTTTGCTTCCACTCGAGATGAATGCCTGTCTCCCCGGGTGCGTCTGGAATGCAACCCCGAGATCCCTGTCGCCCCTGGAGAGGAACATTGGCTTCTGGACACAAGCCTAGATGAGGTCTATTGGCCCTGCAGTCACTCGAGAGCAATCCCCAGCTTTCCTTCGCAACTCGAATGGAAGATTGGACTTGCCTGGGCCAACACAAGAGGCAGCCTGAATTCCCCGTCGTAACTCGAGAATCCCGCCGTAACTCGAGAAAAACCACGTGGCTCCCCCGTCATCGCAAGATGAAGCCCTTTCCCGCTACAGCGCCTCAGGAGAAGTCCCACGTTAGGAATTGGAGGTCGAAAGGGCACTTGGCACCCTTGATGCGACCCACAAAGTTCCCCGAAATCCCGGTCTCCCTCGAGAGGAACACTGAGGTTTTCCGGCACCCCCTCCTCTGAGCCCTTTCTCCCCTCCTGATCTGGACAGTAGGGTCGACTCCCCTGCTTTGTCTGGAAGGGGTTCCCGACCTTCCGGTCGCACCTCAGGATGAGGCCGGTCTCACGAAGACATTCCAGACGTGGCCTCGTGGGTCGTTCCACATTCCGTAGGACCCCGATTTCCCGGTCCCCTCTTGATAAGAACCCGATGCCCGGACACCTCTCCGAACTCCACCCTGAGAATGAAGTCAACACGAAGGGGCAGTTTTTCCGTGCATCGTTCGGAAAAAACCCCAGGTTCCAAATACAGCTCGACAAGCGGCCTCTCTCCCCGGGGACATCTCGAGAGGCAAGCGGAGTTCCATGCCTCAACCCAAGACGAGGCCTGACTCTCCTGTCCCCAGTCTACAGGGACCCTGCGATCGGAGTCTGAAATCTGAGGTACCCTGCGGTTCCTGCCTCAACTGGAGATGAGGCCCTCTTCCAATGCACCAAACCCAGTGGGGTCCCGAGAGGCCCCTCCCACCTCCAGGTTCCCTGGCTTCTCAGAGCCACCATGAGAAGCCCCCTGAGGTCACCTGCACAAGTCGAGGGAACCCAGGGTTTCCTGCCTCAACCCGAGAAAGACCTCGAGAGACCTTCTTCAACACGTCTCGAGGCCAGATTCCCCTACCATGGCTCGGGAGCAGTGACGCGCTGCCCCTCGCCACTCGCATGGAGACCCGACTTCCCTGGCGCCCCACAAGAGGCTCACTGACCTCGCCGTCGTACCTCGTGAGAAACCGCACACTGGGGCCGCCGCTCGAGAACAACCCCGAGATTCCCCCGTCATCGAGAGATGAGGGCCTTCGTCTCCTGCATGGCCTAGAGACCAATCTCGCGACCTCTCTCCAAACGCCTCAGGAGGCTTGACTCCCTTGAGTCCACCCAGTGAGCTCCAAGAGATACCCGTCGCGATTCGAGAGCAGAGCGGGGTTCTTTGCTTCCACTCGAGATGAATGCCTGTCTCCCCGGGTGCGTCTGGAATGCAACCCCGAGATCCCTGTCGCCCCTGGAGAGGAACATTGGCTTCTGGACACAAGCCTAGATGAGGTCTATTGGCCCTGCAGTCACTCGAGAGCAATCCCCAGCTTTCCTTCGCAACTCGAATGGAAGATTGGACTTGCCTGGGCCAACACAAGAGGCAGCCTGAATTCCCCGTCGTAACTCGAGAATCCCGCCGTAACTCGAGAAAAACCACGTGGCTCCCCCGTCATCGCAAGATGAAGCCCTTTCCCGCTACAGCGCCTCAGGAGAAGTCCCACGTTAGGAATTGGAGGTCGAAAGGGCACTTGGCACCCTTGATGCGACCCACAAAGTTCCCCGAAATCCCGGTCTCCCTCGAGAGGAACACTGAGGTTTTCCGGCACCCCCTCCTCTGAGCCCTTTCTCCCCTCCTGATCTGGACAGGAGGGTCGACTCCCCTGCTTTGTCTGGAAGGGGTTCCCGACCTTCCGGTCGCACCTCAGGATGAGGCCGGTCTCACGAAGACATTCCAGACGTGGCCTCGTGGGTGGTTCCACATTCCGTAGGACCCCGATTTCCCGGTCCCCTCTTGATAAGAACCCGATGCCCGGACACCTCTCCGAACTCCACCCTGTGAATGAAGTCAACACGAAGGGGCAGTTTTTCCGTGCATCGTTCGGAAAAACCCCAGGTTCCAAATACAGCTCGACAAGCGGCCTCTCTCCCCGGGGACATCTCGAGAGGCAAGCGGAGTTCCATGCCTCAACCCAAGACGAGGCCTGACTCTCCTGTCCCCAGTCTGCAGGGACCCTGCGATCGGAGTCTGAAATCAGAGGTACCCTGCGGTTCCTGCCTCAACTGGAGATGAGGCCCTCTTCCAATGCACCAAACCCAGTGGGGTCCCGAGAGGCCCCTCCCACCTCCAGTTTCCCTGGCTTCTCAGAGCCACCATGAGAAGCCCCCTGAGGTCACCTGCACAAGTCGAGGGAACCCAGGGTTTCCTGCCTCAACCCGAGAAAGACCTCGAGAGACCTTCTTCAACGCGTCTCGAGGCCAGATTCCCCTACCATGGCTCGGGAGCAATGACGCGCTCCCCTCGCCACTCGCATGGAGACCCGACTTCCCTGGCGCCCCACGAGAGGCTCACTGACCTCGCCGTCGTACCTCGTGAGAAACCGCACACTGGGGCCGCCGCTCGAGAACAACCCCGAGATTCCCCCGTCATCGAGAGATGAGGGCCTTCGTCTCCTGCATGGCCTAGAGACCAATCTCGCGACCTCTCTCCAAACGCCTCAGGAGGCTTGACTCCCTTGAGTCCACCCAGTGAGCTCCAAGAGATACCCGTCGCGATTCGAGAGCAGAGCGGGGTTCTTTGCTTCCACTCGAGATGAATGCCTGTCTCCCCGGGTGCGTCTGGAATGCAACCCCGAGATCCCTGTCGCCCCTGGAGAGGAACATTGGCTTCTGGACACAAGCCTAGATGAGGTCTATTGGCCCTGCAGTCACTCGAGAGCAATCCCCAGCTTTCCTTCGCAACTCGAATGGAAGATTGGACTTGCCTGGGCCAACACAAGAGGCAGCCTGAATTCCCCGTCGTAACTCGAGAATCCCGCCGTAACTCGAGAAAAACCACGTGGCTCCCCCGTCATCGCAAGATGAAGCCCTTTCCCGCTACAGCGCCTCAGGAGAAGTCCCACGTTAGGAATTGGAGGTCGAAAGGGCACTTGGCACCCTTGATGCGACCCACAAAGTTCCCCGAAATCCCGGTCTCCCTCGAGAGGAACACTGAGGTTTTCCGGCACCCCCTCCTCTGAGCCCTTTCTCCCCTCCTGATCTGGACAGGAGGGTCGACTCCCCTGCTTTGTCTGGAAGGGGTTCCCGACCTTCCGGTCGCACCTCAGGATGAGGCCGGTCTCACGAAGACATTCCAGACGTGGCCTCGTGGGTGGTTCCACATTCCGTAGGACCCCGATTTCCCGGTCCCCTCTTGATAAGAACCCGATGCCCGGACACCTCTCCGAACTCCACCCTGTGAATGAAGTCAACACGAAGGGGCAGTTTTTCCGTGCATCGTTCGGAAAAACCCCAGGTTCCAAATACAGCTCGACAAGCGGCCTCTCTCCCCGGGGACATCTCGAGAGGCAAGCGGAGTTCCATGCCTCAACCCAAGACGAGGCCTGACTCTCCTGTCCCCAGTCTGCAGGGACCCTGCGATCGGAGTCTGAAATCAGAGGTACCCTGCGGTTCCTGCCTCAACTGGAGATGAGGCCCTCTTCCAATGCACCAAACCCAGTGGGGTCCCGAGAGGCCCCTCCCACCTCCAGGTTCCCTGGCTTCTCAGAGCCACCATGAGAAGCCCCCTGAGGTCACCTGCACAAGTCGAGGGAACCCAGGGTTTCCTGCCTCAACCCGAGAAAGACCTCGAGAGACCTTCTTCAACGCGTCTCGAGGCCAGATTCCCCTACCATGGCTCGGGAGCAATGACGCGCTCCCCTCGCCACTCGCATGGAGACCCGACTTCCCTGGCGCCCCACGAGAGGCTCACTGACCTCGCCGTCGTACCTCGTGAGAAACCGCACACTGGGGCCGCCGCTCGAGAACAACCCCGAGATTCCCCCGTCATCGAGAGATGAGGGCCTTCGTCTCCTGCATGGCCTAGAGACCAATCTCGCGACCTCTCTCCAAACGCCTCAGGAGGCTTGACTCCCTTGAGTCCACCCAGTGAGCTCCAAGAGATACCCGTCGCGATTCGAGAGCAGAGCGGGGTTCTTTGCTTCCACTCGAGATGAATGCCTGTCTCCCCGGGTGCGTCTGGAATGCAACCCCGAGATCCCTGTCGCCCCTGGAGAGGAACATTGGCTTCTGGACACAAGCCTAGATGAGGTCTATTGGCCCTGCAGTCACTCGAGAGCAATCCCCAGCTTTCCTTCGCAACTCGAATGGAAGATTGGACTTGCCTGGGCCAACACAAGAGGCAGCCTGAATTCCCCGTCGTAACTCGAGAATCCCGCCGTAACTCGAGAAAAACCACGTGGCTCCCCCGTCATCGCAAGATGAAGCCCTTTCCCGCTACAGCGCCTCAGGAGAAGTCCCACGTTAGGAATTGGAGGTCGAAAGGGCACTTGGCACCCTTGATGCGACCCACAAAGTTCCCCGAAATCCCGGTCTCCCTCGAGAGGAACACTGAGGTTTTCCGGCACCCCCTCCTCTGAGCCCTTTCTCCCCTCCTGATCTGGACAGGAGGGTCGACTCCCCTGCTTTGTCTGGAAGGGGTTCCCGACCTTCCGGTCGCACCTCAGGATGAGGCCGGTCTCACGAAGACATTCCAGACGTGGCCTCGTGGGTGGTTCCACATTCCGTAGGACCCCGATTTCCCGGTCCCCTCTTGATAAGAACCCGATGCCCGGACACCTCTCCGAACTCCACCCTGTGAATGAAGTCAACACGAAGGGGCAGTTTTTCCGTGCATCGTTCGGAAAAAACCCCAGGTTCCAAATACAGCTCGACAAGCGGCCTCTCTCCCCGGGGACATCTCGAGAGGCAAGCGGAGTTCCATGCCTCAACCCAAGACGAGGCCTGACTCTCCTGTCCCCAGTCTGCAGGGACCCTGCGATCGGAGTCTGAAATCAGAGGTACCCTGCGGTTCCTGCCTCAACTGGAGATGAGGCCCTCTTCCAATGCACCAAACCCAGTGGGGTCCCGAGAGGCCCCTCCCACCTCCAGGTTCCCTGGCTTCTCAGAGCCACCATGAGAAGCCCCCTGAGGTCACCTGCACAAGTCGAGGGAACCCAGGGTTTCCTGCCTCAACCCGAGAAAGACCTCGAGAGACCTTCTTCAACGCGTCTCGAGGCCAGATTCCCCTACCATGGCTCGGGAGCAGTGACGCGCTCCCCTCGCCACTCGCATGGAGACCCGACTTCCCTGGCGCCCCACGAGAGGCTCACTGACCTCGCCGTCGTACCTCGTGAGAAACCGCACACTGGGGCCGCCGCTCGAGAACAACCCCGAGATTCCCCCGTCATCGAGAGATGAGGGCCTTCGTCTCCTGCATGGCCTAGAGACCAATCTCGCGACCTCTCTCCAAACGCCTCAGGAGGCTTGACTCCCTTGAGTCCACCCAGCGAGCTCCAAGAGATACCCGTCGCGATTCGAGAGCAGAGCGGGGTTCTTTGCTTCCACTCGAGATGAATGCCTGTCTCCCCGGGTGCGTCTGGAATGCAACCCCGAGATCCCTGTCGCCCCTGGAGAGGAACATTGGCTTCTGGACACAAGCCTAGATGAGGTCTATTGGCCCTGCAGTCACTCGAGAGCAATCCCCAGCTTTCCTTCGCAACTCGAATGGAAGATTGGACTTGCCTGGGCCAACACAAGAGGCAGCCTGAATTCCCCGTCGTAACTCGAGAATCCCGCCGTAACTCGAGAAAAACCACGTGGCTCCCCCGTCATCGCAAGATGAAGCCCTTTCCCGCTACAGCGCCTCAGGAGAAGTCCCACGTTAGGAATTGGAGGTCGAAAGGGCACTTGGCACCCTTGATGCGACCCACAAAGTTCCCCGAAATCCCGGTCTCCCTCGAGAGGAACACTGAGGTTTTCCGGCACCCCCTCCTCTGAGCCCTTTCTCCCCTCCTGATCTGGACAGGAGGGTCGACTCCCCTGCTTTGTCTGGAAGGGGTTCCCGACCTTCCGGTCGCACCTCAGGATGAGGCCGGTCTCACGAAGACATTCCAGACGTGGCCTCGTGGGTGGTTCCACATTCCGTAGGACCCCGATTTCCCGGTCCCCTCTTGATAAGAACCCGATGCCCGGACACCTCTCCGAACTCCACCCTGTGAATGAAGTCAACACGAAGGGGCAGTTTTTCCGTGCATCGTTCGGAAAAACCCCAGGTTCCAAATACAGCTCGACAAGCGGCCTCTCTCCCCGGGGACATCTCGAGAGGCAAGCGGAGTTCCATGCCTCAACCCAAGACGAGGCCTGACTCTCCTGTCCCCAGTCTGCAGGGACCCTGCGATCGGAGTCTGAAATCAGAGGTACCCTGCGGTTCCTGCCTCAACTGGAGATGAGGCCCTCTTCCAATGCACCAAACCCAGTGGGGTCCCGAGAGGCCCCTCCCACCTCCAGGTTCCCTGGCTTCTCAGAGCCACCATGAGAAGCCCCCTGAGGTCACCTGCACAAGTCGAGGGAACCCAGGGTTTCCTGCCTCAACCCGAGAAAGACCTCGAGAGACCTTCTTCAACGCGTCTCGAGGCCAGATTCCCCTACCATGGCTCGGGAGCAGTGACGCGCTCCCCTCGCCACTCGCATGGAGACCCGACTTCCCTGGCGCCCCACGAGAGGCTCACTGACCTCGCCGTCGTACCTCGTGAGAAACCGCACACTGGGGCCGCCGCTCGAGAACAACCCCGAGATTCCCCCGTCATCGAGAGATGAGGGCCTTCGTCTCCTGCATGGCCTAGAGACCAATCTCGCGACCTCTCTCCAAACGCCTCAGGAGGCTTGACTCCCTTGAGTCCACCCAGTGAGCTCCAAGAGATACCCGTCGCGATTCGAGAGCAGAGCGGGGTTCTTTGCTTCCACTCGAGATGAATGCCTGTCTCCCCGGGTGCGTCTGGAATGCAACCCCGAGATCCCTGTCGCCCCTGGAGAGGAACATTGGCTTCTGGACACAAGCCTAGATGAGGTCTATTGGCCCTGCAGTCACTCGAGAGCAATCCCCAGCTTTCCTTCGCAACTCGAATGGAAGATTGGACTTGCCTGGGCCAACACAAGAGGCAGCCTGAATTCCCCGTCGTAACTCGAGAATCCCGCCGTAACTCGAGAAAAACCACGTGGCTCCCCCGTCATCGCAAGATGAAGCCCTTTCCCGCTACAGCGCCTCAGGAGAAGTCCCACGTTAGGAATTGGAGGTCGAAAGGGCACTTGGCACCCTTGATGCGACCCACAAAGTTCCCCGAAATCCCGGTCTCCCTCGAGAGGAACACTGAGGTTTTCCGGCACCCCCTCCTCTGAGCCCTTTCTCCCCTCCTGATCTGGACAGGAGGGTCGACTCCCCTGCTTTGTCTGGAAGGGGTTCCCGACCTTCCGGTCGCACCTCAGGATGAGGCCGGTCTCACGAAGACATTCCAGACGTGGCCTCGTGGGTGGTTCCACATTCCGTAGGACCCCGATTTCCCGGTCCCCTCTTGATAAGAACCCGATGCCCGGACACCTCTCCGAACTCCACCCTGTGAATGAAGTCAACACGAAGGGGCAGTTTTTCCGTGCATCGTTCGGAAAAACCCCAGGTTCCAAATACAGCTCGACAAGCGGCCTCTCTCCCCGGGGACATCTCGAGAGGCAAGCGGAGTTCCATGCCTCAACCCAAGACGAGGCCTGACTCTCCTGTCCCCAGTCTGCAGGGACCCTGCGATCGGAGTCTGAAATCAGAGGTACCCTGCGGTTCCTGCCTCAACTGGAGATGAGGCCCTCTTCCAATGCACCAAACCCAGTGGAGTCCCGAGAGGCCCCTCCCACCTCCAGTTTCCCTGGCTTCTCAGAGCCACCATGAGAAGCCCCCTGAGGTCACCTGCACAAGTCGAGGGAACCCAGGGTTTCCTGCCTCAACCCGAGAAAGACCTCGAGAGACCTTCTTCAACACGTCTCGAGGCCAGATTCCCCTACCATGGCTCGGGAGCAATGACGCGCTCCCCCTCGCCACTCGCATGGAGACCCGACTTCCCTGGCGCCCCACGAGAGGCTCACTGACCTCGCCGTCGTACCTCGTGAGAAACCGCACACTGGGGCCGCCGCTCGAGAACAACCCCGAGATTCCCCCGTCATCGAGAGATGAGGGCCTTCGTCTCCTGCATGGCCTAGAGACCAATCTCGCGACCTCTCTCCAAACGCCTCAGGAGGCTTGACTCCCTTGAGTCCACCCAGTGAGCTCCAAGAGATACCCGTCGCGATTCGAGAGCAGAGCGGGGTTCTTTGCTTCCACTCGAGATGAATGCCTGTCTCCCCGGGTGCGTCTGGAATGCAACCCCGAGATCCCTGTCGCCCCTGGAGAGGAACATTGGCTTCTGGACACAAGCCTAGATGAGGTCTATTGGCCCTGCAGTCACTCGAGAGCAATCCCCAGCTTTCCTTCGCAACTCGAATGGAAGATTGGACTTGCCTGGGCCAACACAAGAGGCAGCCTGAATTCCCCGTCGTAACTCGAGAATCCCGCCGTAACTCGAGAAAAACCACGTGGCTCCCCCGTCATCGCAAGATGAAGCCCTTTCCCGCTACAGCGCCTCAGGAGAAGTCCCACGTTAGGAATTGGAGGTCGAAAGGGCACTTGGCACCCTTGATGCGACCCACAAAGTTCCCCGAAATCCCGGTCTCCCTCGAGAGGAACACTGAGGTTTTCCGGCACCCCCTCCTCTGAGCCCTTTCTCCCCTCCTGATCTGGACAGGAGGGTCGACTCCCCTGCTTTGTCTGGAAGGGGTTCCCGACCTTCCGGTCGCACCTCAGGATGAGGCCGGTCTCACGAAGACATTCCAGACGTGGCCTCGTGGGTGGTTCCACATTCCGTAGGACCCCGATTTCCCGGTCCCCTCTTGATAAGAACCCGATGCCCGGACACCTCTCCGAACTCCACCCTGTGAATGAAGTCAACACGAAGGGGCAGTTTTTCCGTGCATCGTTCGGAAAAACCCCAGGTTCCAAATACAGCTCGACAAGCGGCCTCTCTCCCCGGGGACATCTCGAGAGGCAAGCGGAGTTCCATGCCTCAACCCAAGACGAGGCCTGACTCTCCTGTCCCCAGTCTGCAGGGACCCTGCGATCGGAGTCTGAAATCAGAGGTACCCTGCGGTTCCTGCCTCAACTGGAGATGAGGCCCTCTTCCAATGCACCAAACCCAGTGGGGTCCCGAGAGGCCCCTCCCACCTCCAGTTTCCCTGGCTTCTCAGAGCCACCATGAGAAGCCCCCTGAGGTCACCTGCACAAGTCGAGGGAACCCAGGGTTTCCTGCCTCAACCCGAGAAAGACCTCGAGAGACCTTCTTCAACGCGTCTCGAGGCCAGATTCCCCTACCATGGCTCGGGAGCAATGACGCGCTCCCCTCGCCACTCGCATGGAGACCCGACTTCCCTGGCGCCCCACGAGAGGCTCACTGACCTCGCCGTCGTACCTCGTGAGAAACCGCACACTGGGGCCGCCGCTCGAGAACAACCCCGAGATTCCCCCGTCATCGAGAGATGAGGGCCTTCGTCTCCTGCATGGCCTAGAGACCAATCTCGCGACCTCTCTCCAAACGCCTCAGGAGGCTTGACTCCCTTGAGTCCACCCAGTGAGCTCCAAGAGATACCCGTCGCGATTCGAGAGCAGAGCGGGGTTCTTTGCTTCCACTCGAGATGAATGCCTGTCTCCCCGGGTGCGTCTGGAATGCAACCCCGAGATCCCTGTCGCCCCTGGAGAGGAACATTGGCTTCTGGACACAAGCCTAGATGAGGTCTATTGGCCCTGCAGTCACTCGAGAGCAATCCCCAGCTTTCCTTCGCAACTCGAATGGAAGATTGGACTTGCCTGGGCCAACACAAGAGGCAGCCTGAATTCCCCGTCGTAACTCGAGAATCCCGCCGTAACTCGAGAAAAACCACGTGGCTCCCCCGTCATCGCAAGATGAAGCCCTTTCCCGCTACAGCGCCTCAGGAGAAGTCCCACGTTAGGAATTGGAGGTCGAAAGGGCACTTGGCACCCTTGATGCGACCCACAAAGTTCCCCGAAATCCCGGTCTCCCTCGAGAGGAACACTGAGGTTTTCCGGCACCCCTCCTCTGAGCCCTTTCTCCCCTCCTGATCTGGACAGGAGGGTCGACTCCCCTGCTTTGTCTGGAAGGGGTTCCCGACCTTCCGGTCGCACCTCAGGATGAGGCCGGTCTCACGAAGACATTCCAGACGTGGCCTCGTGGGTGGTTCCACATTCCGTAGGACCCCGATTTCCCGGTCCCCTCTTGATAAGAACCCGATGCCCGGACACCTCTCCGAACTCCACCCTGTGAATGAAGTCAACACGAAGGGGCAGTTTTTCCGTGCATCGTTCGGAAAAACCCCAGGTTCCAAATACAGCTCGACAAGCGGCCTCTCTCCCCGGGGACATCTCGAGAGGCAAGCGGAGTTCCATGCCTCAACCCAAGACGAGGCCTGACTCTCCTGTCCCCAGTCTGCAGGGACCCTGCGATCGGAGTCTGAAATCAGAGGTACCCTGCGGTTCCTGCCTCAACTGGAGATGAGGCCCTCTTCCAATGCACCAAACCCAGTGGGGTCCCGAGAGGCCCCTCCCACCTCCAGTTTCCCTGGCTTCTCAGAGCCACCATGAGAAGCCCCCTGAGGTCACCTGCACAAGTCGAGGGAACCCAGGGTTTCCTGCCTCAACCCGGGAAAGACCTCGAGAGACCTTCTTCAACGCGTCTCGAGGCCAGATTCCCCTACCATGGCTCGGGAGCAATGACGCGCTCCCCTCGCCACTCGCATGGAGACCCGACTTCCCTGGCGCCCCACGAGAGGCTCACTGACCTCGCCGTCGTACCTCGTGAGAAACCGCACACTGGGGCCGCCGCTCGAGAACAACCCCGAGATTCCCCCGTCATCGAGAGATGAGGGCCTTCGTCTCCTGCATGGCCTAGAGACCAATCTCGCGACCTCTCTCCAAACGCCTCAGGAGGCTTGACTCCCTTGAGTCCACCCAGTGAGCTCCAAGAGATACCCGTCGCGATTCGAGAGCAGAGCGGGGTTCTTTGCTTCCACTCGAGATGAATGCCTGTCTCCCCGGGTGCGTCTGGAATGCAACCCCGAGATCCCTGTCGCCCCTGGAGAGGAACATTGGCTTCTGGACACAAGCCTAGATGAGGTCTATTGGCCCTGCAGTCACTCGAGAGCAATCCCCAGCTTTCCTTCGCAACTCGAATGGAAGATTGGACTTGCCTGGGCCAACACAAGAGGCAGCCTGAATTCCCCGTCGTAACTCGAGAATCCCGCCGTAACTCGAGAAAAACCACGTGGCTCCCCCGTCATCGCAAGATGAAGCCCTTTCCCGCTACAGCGCCTCAGGAGAAGTCCCACGTTAGGAATTGGAGGTCGAAAGGGCACTTGGCACCCTTGATGCGACCCACAAAGTTCCCCGAAATCCCGGTCTCCCTCGAGAGGAACCCTGAGGTTTTCCGGCACCCCCTCCTCTGAGCCCTTTCTCCCCTCCTGATCTGGACAGGAGGGTCGACTCCCCTGCTTTGTCTGGAAGGGGTTCCCGACCTTCCGGTCGCACCTCAGGATGAGGCCGGTCTCACGAAGACATTCCAGACGTGGCCTCGTGGGTAGTTCCACATTCCGTAGGACCCCGATTTCCCGGTCCCCTCTTGATAAGAACCCGATGCCCGGACACCTCTCCGAACTCCACCCTGTGAATGAAGTCAACACGAAGGGGCAGTTTTTCCGTGCATCGTTCGGAAAAACCCCAGGTTCCAAATACAGCTCGACAAGCGGCCTCTCTCCCCGGGGACATCTCGAGAGGCAAGCGGAGTTCCATGCCTCAACCCAAGACGAGGCCTGACTCTCCTGTCCCCAGTCTGCAGGGACCCTGCGATCGGAGTCTGAAATCAGAGGTACCCTGCGGTTCCTGCCTCAACTGGAGATGAGGCCCTCTTCCAATGCACCAAACCCAGTGGGGTCCCGAGAGGCCCCTCCCACCTCCAGGTTCCCTGGCTTCTCAGAGCCACCATGAGAAGCCCCCTGAGGTCACCTGCACAAGTCGAGGGAACCCAGGGTTTCCTGCCTCAACCCGAGAAAGACCTCGAGAGACCTTCTTCAACGCGTCTCGAGGCCAGATTCCCCTACCATGGCTCGGGAGCAGTGACGCGCTCCCCTCGCCACTCGCATGGAGACCCGACTTCCCTGGCGCCCCACGAGAGGCTCACTGACCTCGCCGTCGTACCTCGTGAGAAACCGCACACTGGGGCCGCCGCTCGAGAACAACCCCGAGATTCCCCCGTCATCGAGAGATGAGGGCCTTCGTCTCCTGCATGGCCTAGAGACCAATCTCGCGACCTCTCTCCAAACGCCTCAGGAGGCTTGACTCCCTTGAGTCCACCCAGCGAGCTCCAAGAGATACCCGTCGCGATTCGAGAGCAGAGTGGGGTTCTTTGCTTCCACTCGAGATGAATGCCTGTCTCCCCGGGTGCGTCTGGAATGCAACCCCGAGATCCCTGTCGCCCCTGGAGAGGAACATTGGCTTCTGGACACCAGCCTAGATGAGGTCTATTGGCCCTGCAGTCACTCGAGAGCAATCCCCAGCATTCCTTCGCAACTCGAATGGAAGATTGGACTTGCCTGGGCCAACACAAGAGGCAGCCTGAATTCCCCGTCGTAACTCGAGAATCCCGCCGTAACTCGAGAAAAACCACGTGGCTCCCCCGTCATCGCAAGGTGAAGCCCTTTCCCGCTACAGCGCCTCAGGAGAAGTCCCACGTTAGGAATTGGAGGTCGAAAGGGCACTTGGCACCCTTGATGCGACCCACAAAGTTCCCCGAAATCCCGGTCTCCCTCGAGAGGAACACTGAGGTTTTCCGGCACCCCCTCCTCTGAGCCCTTTCTCCCCTCCTGATCTGGACAGGAGGGTCGACTCCCCTGCTTTGTCTGGAAGGGGTTCCCGACCTTCCGGTCGCACCTCAGGATGAGGCCGGTCTCACGAAGACATTCCAGACGTGGCCTCGTGGGTGGTTCCACATTCCGTAGGACCCCGATTTCCCGGTCCCCTCTTGATAAGAACCCGATGCCCGGACACGTCTCCGAACTCCACCCTGTGAATGAAGTCAACACGAAGGGGCAGTTTTTCCGTGCATCGTTCGGAAAAACCCCAGGTTCCAAATACAGCTCGACAAGCGGCCTCTCTCCCCGGGGACATCTCGAGAGGCAAGCGGAGTTCCATGCCTCAACCCAAGACGAGGCCTGACTCTCCTGTCCCCAGTCTGCAGGGACCCTGCGATCGGAGTCTGAAATCAGAGGTACCCTGCGGTTCCTGCCTCAACTGGAGATGAGGCCCTCTTCCAATGCACCAAACCCAGTGGGGTCCCGAGAGGCCCCTCCCACCTCCAGGTTCCCTGGCTTCTCAGAGCCACCATGAGAAGCCCCCTGAGGTCACCTGCACAAGTCGAGGGAACCCAGGGTTTCCTGCCTCAACCCGAGAAAGACCTCGAGAGACCTTCTTCAACGCGTCTCGAGGCCAGATTCCCCTACCATGGCTCGGGAGCAGTGACGCGCTCCCCTCGCCACTCGCATGGAGACCCGACTTCCCTGGCGCCCCACGAGAGGCTCACTGACCTCGCCGTCGTACCTCGTGAGAAACCGCACACTGGGGCCGCCGCTCGAGAACAACCCCGAGATTCCCCCGTCATCGAGAGATGAGGGCCTTCGTCTCCTGCATGGCCTAGAGACCAATCTCGCGACCTCTCTCCAAACGCCTCAGGAGGCTTGACTCCCTTGAGTCCACCCAGTGAGCTCCAAGAGATACCCGTCGCGATTCGAGAGCAGAGCGGGGTTCTTTGCTTCCACTCGAGATGAATGCCTGTCTCCCCGGGTGCGTCTGGAATGCAACCCCGAGATCCCTGTCGCCCCTGGAGAGGAACATTGGCTTCTGGACACAAGCCTAGATGAGGTCTATTGGCCCTGCAGTCACTCGAGAGCAATCCCCAGCTTTCCTTCGCAACTCGAATGGAAGATTGGACTTGCCTGGGCCAACACAAGAGGCAGCCTGAATTCCCCGTCGTAACTCGAGAATCCCGCCGTAACTCGAGAAAAACCACGTGGCTCCCCCGTCATCGCAAGATGAAGCCCTTTCCCGCTACAGCGCCTCGGGAGAAGTCCCACGTTAGGAATTGGAGGTCGAAAGGGCACTTGGCACCCTTGATGCGACCCACAAAGTTCCCCGAAATCCCGGTCTCCCTCGAGAGGAACCCTGAGGTTTTCCGGCACCCCCTCCTCTGAGCCCTTTCTCCCCTCCTGATCTGGACAGGAGGGTCGACTCCCCTGCTTTGTCTGGAAGGGGTTCCCGACCTTCCGGTCGCACCTCAGGATGAGGCCGGTCTCACGAAGACATTCCAGACGTGGCCTCGTGGGTGGTTCCACATTCCGTAGGACCCCGATTTCCCAGTCCCCTCTTGATAAGAACCCGATGCCCGGACACCTCTCCGAACTCCACCCTGTGAATGAAGTCAACACGAAGGGGCAGTTTTTCCGTGCATCGTTCGGAAAAACCCCAGGTTCCAAATACAGCTCGACAAGCGGCCTCTCTCCCCGGGGACATCTCGAGAGGCAAGCGGAGTTCCATGCCTCAACCCAAGACGAGGCCTGACTCTCCTGTCCCCAGTCTGCAGGGACCCTGCGATCGGAGTCTGAAATCAGAGGTACCCTGCGGTTCCTGCCTCAACTGGAGATGAGGCCCTCTTCCAATGCACCAAGCCCAGTGGGGTCCCGAGAGGCCCCTCCCACCTCCAGTTTCCCTGGCTTCTCAGAGCCACCATGAGAAGCCCCCTGAGGTCACCTGCACAAGTCGAGGGAACCCAGGGTTTCCTGCCTCAACCCGAGAAAGACCTCGAGAGACCTTCTTCAACGCGTCTCGAGGCCAGATTCCCCTACCATGGCTCGGGAGCAGTGACGCGCTCCCCCTCGCCACTCGCATGGAGACCCGACTTCCCTGGCGCCCCACGAGAGGCTCACTGACCTCGCCGTCGTACCTCGTGAGAAACCGCACACTGGGGCCGCCGCTCGAGAACAACCCCGAGATTCCCCCGTCATCGAGAGATGAGGGCCTTCGTCTCCTGCATGGCCTAGAGACCAATCTCGCGACCTCTCTCCAAACGCCTCAGGAGGCTTGACTCCCTTGAGTCCACCCAGCGAGCTCCAAGAGATACCCGTCGCGATTCGAGAGCAGAGCGGGGTTCTTTGCTTCCACTCGAGGTGAATGCCTGTCTCCCCGGGTGCGTCTGGAATGCAACCCCGAGATCCCTGTCGCCCCTGGAGAGGAACATTGGCTTCTGGACACAAGCCTAGATGAGGTCTATTGGCCCTGCAGTCACTCGAGAGCAATGCCCAGCTTTCCTTCGCAACTCGAATGGAAGATTGGACTTGCCTGGGCCAACACAAGAGGCAGCCTGAATTCCCCGTCGTAACTCGAGAATCCCGCCGTAACTCGAGAAAAACCACGTGGCTCCCCCGTCATCGCAAGATGAAGCCCTTTCCCGCTACAGCGCCTCAGGAGAAGTCCCACGTTAGGAATTGGAGGTCGAAAGGGCACTTGGCACCCTTGATGCGACCCACAAAGTTCCCCGAAATCCCGGTCTCCCTCGAGAGGAACACTGAGGTTTTCCGGCACCCCTCCTCTGAGCCCTTTCTCCCCTCCTGATCTGGACAGGAGGGTCGACTCCCCTGCTTTGTCTGGAAGGGGTTCCCGACCTTCCGGTCGCACCTCAGGATGAGGCCGGTCTCACGAAGACATTCCAGACGTGGCCTCGTGGGTGGTTCCACATTCCGTAGGACCCCGATTTCCCGGTCCCCTCTTGATAAGAACCCGATGCCCGGACACCTCTCCGAACTCCACCCTGTGAATGAAGTCAACACGAAGGGGCAGTTTTTCCGTGCATCGTTCGGAAAAACCCCAGGTTCCAAATACAGCTCGACAAGCGGCCTCTCTCCCCGGGGACATCTCGAGAGGCAAGCGGAGTTCCATGCCTCAACCCAAGACGAGGCCTGACTCTCCTGTCCCCAGTCTGCAGGGACCCTGCGATCGGAGTCTGAAATCAGAGGTACCCTGCGGTTCCTGCCTCAACTGGAGATGAGGCCCTCTTCCAATGCACCAAACCCAGTGGGGTCCCGAGAGGCCCCTCCCACCTTCAGTTTCCCTGGCTTCTCAGAGCCACCATGAGAAGCCCCCAGAGGTCACCTGCACAAGTCGAGGGAACCCAGGGTTTCCTGCCTCAACCCGAGAAAGACCTCGAGAGACCTTCTTCAACGCGTCTCGAGGCCAGATTCCCCTACCATGGCTCGGGAGCAGTGACGCGCTCCCCTCGCCACTCGCATGGAGACCCGACTTCCCTGGCGCCCCACGAGAGGCTCACTGACCTCGCCGTCGTACCTCGTGAGAAACCGCACACTGGGGCCGCCGCTCGAGAACAACCCCGAGATTCCCCCGTCATCGAGAGATGAGGGCCTTCGTCTCCTGCATGGCCTAGAGACCAATCTCGCGACTTCTCTCCAAACGCCTCAGGAGGCTTGAGTCCACCCAGCGAGCTCCAAGAGATACCCGTCGCGATTCGAGAGCAGAGCGGGGTTCTTTGCTTCCACTCGAGATGAATGCCTGTCTCCCCGGGTGCGTCTGGAATGCAACCCCGAGATCCCTGTCGCCCCTGGAGAGGAACATTGGCTTCTGGACACAAGCCTAGATGAGGTCTATTGGCCCTGCAGTCACTCGAGAGCAATCCCCAGCTTTCCTTCGCAACTCGAATGGAAGATTGGACTTGCCTGGGCCAACACAAGAGGCAGCCTGAATTCCCCGTCGTAACTCGAGAATCCCGCCGTAACTCGAGAAAAACCACGTGGCTCCCCCGTCATCGCAAGATGAAGCCCTTTCCCGCTACAGCGCCTCAGGAGAAGTCCCACGTTAGGAATTGGAGGTCGAAAGGGCACTTGGCACCCTTGATGCGACCCACAAAGTTCCCCGAAATCCCGGTCTCCCTCGAGAGGAACACTGAGGTTTTCCGGCACCCCCTCCTCTGAGCCCTTTCTCCCCTCCTGATCTGGACAGGAGGGTCGACTCCCCTGCTTTGTCTGGAAGGGGTTCCCGACCTTCCGGTCGCACCTCAGGATGAGGCCGGTCTCACGAAGACATTCCAGACGTGGCCTCGTGGGTGGTTCCACATTCCGTAGGACCCCGATTTCCCGGTCCCCTCTTGATAAGAACCCGATGCCCGGACACCTCTCCGAACTCCACCCTGTGAATGAAGTCAACACGAAGGGGCAGTTTTTCCGTGCATCGTTCGGAAAAACCCCAGGTTCCAAATACAGCTCGACAAGCGGCCTCTCTCCCCGGGGACATCTCGAGAG
This sequence comes from Bos javanicus, assembly GCF_032452875.1. NCBI lineage: Eukaryota > Metazoa > Chordata > Mammalia > Artiodactyla > Bovidae > Bos > Bos javanicus. Next base: position 217,849 of record NW_026893932.1, on the reverse strand, counting down.
GCAAGCGGAGTTCCATGCCTCAACCCAAGACGAGGCCTGACTCTCCTGTCCCCAGTCTGCAGGGACCCTGCGATCGGAGTCTGAAATCAGAGGTACCCTGCGGTTCCTGCCTCAACTGGAGATGAGGCCCTCTTCCAATGCACCAAACCCAGTGGGGTCCCGAGAGGCCCCTCCCACCTCCAGTTTCCCTGGCTTCTCAGAGCCACCATGAGAAGCCCCCTGAGGTCACCTGCACAAGTCGAGGGAACCCAGGGTTTCCTGCCTCAACCCGGGAAAGACCTCGAGAGACCTTCTTCAACGCGTCTCGAGGCCAGATTCCCCTACCATGGCTCGGGAGCAGTGACGCGCTCCCCTCGCCACTCGCATGGAGACCCGACTTCCCTGGCGCCCCACGAGAGGCTCACTGACCTCGCCGTCGTACCTCGTGAGAAACCGCACACTGGGGCCGCCGCTCGATAACAACCCCGAGATTCCCCCGTCATCGAGAGATGAGGGCCTTCGTCTCCTGCATGGCCTAGAGACCAATCTCGCGACCTCTCTCCAAACGCCTCAGGAGGCTTGACTCCCTTGAGTCCACCCAGCGAGCTCCAAGAGATACCCGTCGCGATTCGAGAGCAGAGCGGGCTTCTTTGCTTCCACTCGAGGTGAATGCCTGTCTCCCCGGGTGCATCTGGAATGCAACCCCGAGATCCCTGTCGCCCCTGGAGAGGAACATTGGCTTCTGGACACAAGCCTAGATGAGGTCTATTGGCCCTGCAGTCACTCGAGAGCAATCCCCAGCTTACCTTCGCAACTCGAATGGAAGATTGGACTTGCCTGGGCCAACACAAGAGGCAGCCTGAATTCCCCGTCGTAACTCGAGAATCCCGCCGTAACTCGAGAAAAACCACGTGGCTCCCCCGTCATCGCAAGATGAAGCCCTTTCCCGCTATAGCGTCTCAGGAGAAGTCCCACGTTAGGAATTGGAGGTCGAAAGGGCACTTGGCACCCTTGATGCGACCCACAAAGTTCCCCGAAATCCCGGTCTCCCTCGAGAGGAACCCTGAGGTTTTCCGGCACCCCCTCCTCTGAGCCCTTTCTCCCCTCCTGATCTGGACAGGAGGGTCGACTCCCCTGCTTTGTCTGGAAGGGGTTCCCGACCTTCCGGTCGCACCTCAGGATGAGGCCGGTCTCACGAAGACATTCCAGACGTGGCCTCGTGGGTGGTTCCACATTCCGTAGGACCCCGATTTCCCGGTCCCCTCTTGATAAGAACCCGATGCCCGGACACCTCTCCGAACTCCACCCTGTGAATGAAGTCAACACGAAGGGGCAGTTTTTCCGTGCATCGTTCGGAAAAACCCCAGGTTCCAAATACAGCTCGACAAGCGGCCTCTCTCCCCGGGGACATCTCGAGAGGCAAGCGGAGTTCCATGCCTCAACCCAAGACGAGGCCTGACTCTCCTGTCCCCAGTCTGCAGGGACCCTGCGATCGGAGTCTGAAATCAGAGGTACCCTGCGGTTCCTGCCTCAACTGGAGATGAGGCCCTCTTCCAATGCACCAAACCCAGTGGGGTCCCGAGAGGCCCCTCCCACCTCCAGTTTCCCTGGCTTCTCAGAGCCACCATGAGAAGCCCCCTGAGGTCACCTGCACAAGTCGAGGGAACCCAGGGTTTCCTGCCTCAACCCGGGAAAGACCTCGAGAGACCTTCTTCAACGCGTCTCGAGGCCAGATTCCCCTACCATGGCTCGGGAGCAGTGACGCGCTCCCCTCGCCACTCGCATGGAGACCCGACTTCCCTGGCGCCCCACGAGAGGCTCACTGACCTCGCCGTCGTACCTCGTGAGAAACCGCACACTGGGGCCGCCGCTCGAGAACAACCCCGAGATTCCCCCGTCATCGAGAGATGAGGGCCTTCGTCTCCTGCATGGCCTAGAGACCAATCTCGCGACCTCTCTCCAAACGCCTCAGGAGGCTTGACTCCCTTGAGTCCACCCAGCGAGCTCCAAGAGATACCCGTCGCGATTCGAGAGCAGAGCGGGGTTCTTTGCTTCCACTCGAGATGAATGCCTGTCTCCCCGGGTGCGTCTGGAATGCAACCCCGAGATCCCTGTCGCCCCTGGAGAGGAACATTGGCTTCTGGACACAAGCCTAGATGAGGTCTATTGGCCCTGCAGTCACTCGAGAGCAATCCCCAGCTTTCCTTCGCAACTCGAATGGAAGATTGGACTTGCCTGGGCCAACACAAGAGGCAGCCTGAATTCCCCGTCGTAACTCGAGAATCCCGCCGTAACTCGAGAAAAACCACGTGGCTCCCCCGTCATCGCAAGATGAAGCCCTTTCCCGCTACAGCGCCTCAGGAGAAGTCCCACGTTAGGAATTGGAGGTCGAAAGGGCACTTGGCACCCTTGATGCGACCCACAAAGTTCCCCGAAATCCCGGTCTCCCTCGAGAGGAACCCTGAGGTTTTCCGGCACCCCCTCCTCTGAGCCCTTTCTCCCCTCCTGATCTGGACAGGAGGGTCGACTCCCCTGCTTTGTCTGGAAGGGGTTCCCGACCTTCCGGTCGCACCTCAGGATGAGGCCGGTCTCACGAAGACATTCCAGACGTGGCCTCGTTGGTGGTTCCACATTCCGTAGGACCCCGATTTCCCGGTCCCCTCTTGATAAGAACCCGATGCCCGGACACCTCTCCGAACTCCACCCTGTGAATGAAGTCAACACGAAGGGGCAGTTTTTCCGTGCATCGTTCGGAAAAAACCCCAGGTTCCAAATACAGCTCGACAAGCGGCCTCTCTCCCCGGGGACATCTCGAGAGGCAAGCGGAGTTCCATGCCTCAACCCAAGACGAGGCCTGACTCTCCTGTCCCCAGTCTGCAGGGACCCTGCGATCGGAGTCTGAAATCAGAGGTACCCTGCGGTTCCTGCCTCAACTGGAGATGAGGCCCTCTTCCAATGCACCAAACCCAGTGGAGTCCCGAGAGGCCCCTCCCACCTCCAGTTTCCCTGGCTTCTCAGAGCCACCATGAGAAGCCCCCTGAGGTCACCTGCACAAGTCGAGGGAACCCAGGGTTTCCTGCCTCAACCCGAGAAAGACCTCGAGAGACCTTCTTCAACGCGTCTCGAGGCCAGATTCCCCTACCATGGCTCGGGAGCAGTGACGCGCTCCCCCTCGCCACTCGCATGGAGACCCGACTTCCCTGGCGCCCCACGAGAGGCTCACTGACCTCGCCGTCGTACCTCGTGAGAAACCGCACACTGGGGCCGCCGCTCGAGAACAACCCCGAGATTCCCCCGTCATCGAGAGATGAGGGCCTTCGTCTCCTGCATGGCCTAGAGACCAATCTCGCGACCTCTCTCCAAACGCCTCAGGAGGCTTGACTCCCTTGAGTCCACCCAGTGAGCTCCAAGAGATACCCGTCGCGATTCGAGAGCAGAGCGGGGTTCTTTGCTTCCACTCGAGATGAATGCCTGTCTCCCCGGGTGCGTCTGGAATGCAACCCCGAGATCCCTGTCGCCCCTGGAGAGGAACATTGGCTTCTGGACACAAGCCTAGATGAGGTCTATTGGCCCTGCAGTCACTCGAGAGCAATCCCCAGCTTTCCTTCGCAACTCGAATGGAAGATTGGACTTGCCTGGGCCAACACAAGAGGCAGCCTGAATTCCCCGTCGTAACTCGAGAATCCCGCCGTAACTCGAGAAAAACCACGTGGCTCCCCCGTCATCGCAAGATGAAGCCCTTTCCCGCTACAGCGCCTCAGGAGAAGTCCCACGTTAGGAATTGGAGGTCGAAAGGGCACTTGGCACCCTTGATGCGACCCACAAAGTTCCCCGAAATCCCGGTCTCCCTCGAGAGGAACCCTGAGGTTTTCCGGCACCCCCTCCTCTGAGCCCTTTCTCCCCTCCTGATCTGGACAGGAGGGTCGACTCCCCTGCTTTGTCTGGAAGGGGTTCCCGACCTTCCGGTCGCACCTCAGGATGAGGCCGGTCTCACGAAGACATTCCAGACGTGGCCTCGTGGGTGGTTCCACATTCCGTAGGACCCCGATTTCCCGGTCCCCTCTTGATAAGAACCCGATGCCCGGACACCTCTCCGAACTCCACCCTGTGAATGAAGTCAACACGAAGGGGCAGTTTTTCCGTGCATCGTTCGGAAAAACCCCAGGTTCCAAATACAGCTCGACAAGCGGCCTCTCTCCCCGGGGACATCTCGAGAGGCAAGCGGAGTTCCATGCCTCAACCCAAGACGAGGCCTGACTCTCCTGTCCCCAGTCTGCAGGGACCCTGCGATCGGAGTCTGAAATCAGAGGTACCCTGCGGTTCCTGCCTCAACTGGAGATGAGGCCCTCTTCCAATGCACCAAACCCAGTGGGGTCCCGAGAGGCCCCTCCCACCTCCAGTTTCCCTGGCTTCTCAGAGCCACCATGAGAAGCCCCCTGAGGTCACCTGCACAAGTCGAGGGAACCCAGGGTTTCCTGCCTCAACCCGAGAAAGGCCTCGAGAGACCTTCTTCAACGCGTCTCGAGGCCAGATTCCCCTACCATGGCTCGGGAGCAGTGACGCGCTCCCCTCGCCACTCGCATGGAGACCCGACTTCCCTGGCGCCCCACGAGAGGCTCACTGACCTCGCCGTCGTACCTCGTGAGAAACCGCACACTGGGGCCGCCGCTCGAGAACAACCCCGAGATTCCCCCGTCATCGAGAGATGAGGGCCTTCGTCTCCTGCATGGCCTAGAGACCAATCTCGCGACCTCTCTCCAAACGCCTCAGGAGGCTTGACTCCCTTGAGTCCACCCAGCGAGCTCCAAGAGATACCCGTCGCGATTCGAGAGCAGAGCGGGCTTCTTTGCTTCCACTCGAGATGAATGCCTGTCTCCCCGGGTGCGTCTGGAATGCAACCCCGAGATCCCTGTCGCCCCTGGAGAGGAACATTGGCTTCTGGACACAAGCCTAGATGAGGTCTATTGGCCCTGCAGTCACTCGAGAGCAATCCCCAGCTTTCCTTCGCAACTCGAATGGAAGATTGGACTTGCCTGGGCCAACACAAGAGGCAGCCTGAATTCCCCGTCGTAACTCGAGAATCCCGCCGTAACTCGAGAAAAACCACGTGGCTCCCCCGTCATCGCAAGATGAAGCCCTTTCCCGCTACAGCGTCTCAGGAGAAGTCCCACGTTAGGAATTGGAGGTCGAAAGGGCACTTGGCACCCTTGATGCGACCCACAAAGTTCCCCGAAATCCCGGTCTCCCTCGAGAGGAACCCTGAGGTTTTCCGGCACCCCCTCCTCTGAGCCCTTTCTCCCCTCCTGATCTGGACAGGAGGGTCGACTCCCCTGCTTTGTCTGGAAGGGGTTCCCGACCTTCCGGTCGCACCTCAGGATGAGGCCGGTCTCACGAAGACATTCCAGACGTGGCCTCGTGGGTGGTTCCACATTCCGTAGGACCCCGATTTCCCGGTCCCCTCTTGATAAGAACCCGATGCCCGGACACCTCTCCGAACTCCACCCTGTGAATGAAGTCAACACGAAGGGGCAGTTTTTTCCGTGCATCGTTCGGAAAAACCCCAGGTTCCAAATACAGCTCGACAAGCGGCCTCTCTCCCCGGGGACATCTCGAGAGGCAAGCGGAGTTCCATGCCTCAACCCAAGACGAGGCCTGACTCTCCTGTCCCCAGTCTGCAGGGACCCTGCGATCGGAGTCTGAAATCAGAGGTACCCTGCGGTTCCTGCCTCAACTGGAGATGAGGCCCTCTTCCAATGCACCAAACCCAGTGGGGTCCCGAGAGGCCCCTCCCACCTCCAGTTTCCCTGGCTTCTCAGAGCCACCATGAGAAGCCCCCTGAGGTCACCTGCACAAGTCGAGGGGACCCAGGGTTTCCTGCCTCAACCCGAGAAAGACCTCGAGAGACCTTCTTCAACGAGTCTCGAGGCCAGATTCCCCTACCATGGCTCGGGAGCAGTGACGCGCTCCCCTCGCCACTCGCATGGAGACCCGACTTCCCTGGCTCCCCACGAGAGGCTCACTGACCTCGCCGTCGTACCTCGTGAGAAACCGCACACTGGGGCCGCCGCTCGAGAACAACCCCGAGATTCCCCCGTCATCGAGAGATGAGGGCCTTCGTCTCCTGCATGGCCTAGAGACCAATCTCGCGACCTCTCTCCAAACGCCTCAGGAGGCTTGACTCCCTCGAGTCCACCCAGTGAGTTCCAAGAGATACCCGTCGCAATTCGAGAGCAGAGCGGGGTTCTTTTCTTCCACTCGAGATGAATGCCTGTCTCCCCGGGTGCGTCTGGAATGCAACCCCGAGATCCCTGTCGCCCCTGGAGAGGAACATTGGCTTCTGGACACAAGCCTAGATGAGGTCTATTGGCCCTGCAGTCACTCGAGAGCAATCCCCAGCTTTCCTTCGCAACTCGAATGGAAGATTGGACTTGCCTGGGCCAACACAAGAGGCAGCCTGAATTCCCCGTCGTAACTCGAGAATCCCGCCGTAACTCGAGAAAAACCACGTGGCTCCCCCGTCATCGCAAGATGAAGCCCTTTCCCGCTACAGCGCCTCAGGAGAAGTCCCACGTTAGGAATTGGAGGTCGAAAGGGCACTTGGCACCCTTGATGCGACCCACAAAGTTCCCCGAAATCCCGGTCTCCCTCGAGAGGAACACTGAGGTTTTCCGGCACCCCCTCCTCTGAGCCCTTTCTCCCCTCCTGATCTGGACAGGAGGGTCGACTCCCCTGCTTTGTCTGGAAGGGGTTCCCGACCTTCCGGTCGCACCTCAGGATGAGGCCGGTCTCACGAAGACATTCCAGACGTGGCCTCGTGGGTGCTTCCACATTCCGTAGGACCCCGATTTCCCGGTCCCCTCTTGATAAGAACCCGATGCCCGGACACCTCTCCGAACTCCACCCTGTGAATGAAGTCAACACGAAGGGGCAGTGTTTCCGTGCATCGTTCGGAGAAAAACCCCAGGTTCCAAATGCAGCTCGACAAGCGGCCTCTCTCCCCGGGGACATCTCGAGAGGCAAGCGGAGTTCCATGCCTCAACCCAAGACGAGGCCTGACTCTCCTGTCCCCAGTCTGCAGGGACCCTGCGATCGGAGTCTGAAATCAGAGGTACCCTGCGGTTCCTGCCTCAACTGGAGATGAGGCCCTCTTCCAATGCACCAAACCCAGTGGGGTCCCGAGAGGCCCCTCCCACCTCCAGTTTCCCTGGCTTCTCAGAGCCACCATGAGAAGCCCCCTGAGGTCACCTGCACAAGTCGAGGGAACCCAGGGTTTCCTGCCTCAACCCGAGAAAGACCTCGAGAGACCTTCTTCAACGCGTCTCGAGGCCAGATTCCCCTACCATGGCTCGGGAGCAGTGACGCGCTCCCCCTCGCCACTCGCATGGAGACCCGACTTCCCTGGCGCCCCACGAGAGGCTCACTGACCTCGCCGTCGTACCTCGTGAGAAACCGCACACTGGGGCCGCCGCTCGAGAACAACCCCGAGATTCCCCCGTCATCGAGAGATGAGGGCCTTCGTCTCCTGCATGGCCTAGAGACCAATCTCGCGACCTCTCTCCAAACGCCTCAGGAGGCTTGACTCCCTTGAGTCCACCCAGTGAGCTCCAAGAGATACCCGTCGCGATTCGAGAGCAGAGCGGGCTTCTTTGCTTCCACTCGAGGTGAATGCCTGTCTCCCCGGGTGCGTCTGGAATGCAACCCCGAGATCCCTGTCGCCCCTGGAGAGGAACATTGGCTTCTGGACACAAGCCTAGATGAGGTCTATTGGCCCTGCAGTCACTCGAGAGCAATCCCCAGCTTTCCTTCGCAACTCGAATGGAAGATTGGACTTGCCTGGGCCAACACAAGAGGCAGCCTGAATTCCCCGTCGTAACTCGAGAATCCCGCCGTAACTCGAGAAAAACCACGTGGCTCCCCCGTCATCGCAAGATGAAGCCCTTTCCCGCTACAGCGCCTCAGGAGAAGTCCCACGTTAGGAATTGGAGGTCGAAAGGGCACTTGGCACCCTTGATGCGACCCACAAAGTTCCCCGAAATCCCGGTCTCCCTCGAGAGGAACACTGAGGTTTTCCGGCACCCCCTCCTCTGAGCCCTTTCTCCCCTCCTGATCTGGACAGGAGGGTCGACTCCCCTGCTTTGTCTGGAAGGGGTTCCCGACCTTCCGGTCGCACCTCAGGATGAGGCCGGTCTCACGAAGACATTCCAGACGTGGCCTCGTGGGTGGTTCCACATTCCGTAGGACCCCGATTTCCCGGTCCCCTCTGGATAAGAACCCGATGCCCGGACACCTCTCCGAACTCCACCCTGTGAATGAAGTCAACACGAAGGGGCAGTTTTTCCGTGCATCGTTCGGAAAAAACCCCAGGTTCCAAATACAGCTCGACAAGCGGCCTCTCTCCCCGGGGACATCTCGAGAGGCAAGCGGAGTTCCATGCCTCAACCCAAGACGAGGCCTGACTCTCCTGTCCCCAGTCTGCAGGGACCCTGCGATCGGAGTCTGAAATCAGAGGTACCCTGCGGTTCCTGCCTCAACTGGAGATGAGGCCCTCTTCCAATGCACCAAGCCCAGTGGGGTCCCGAGAGGCCCCTCCCACCTCCAGGTTCCCTGGCTTCTCAGAGCCACCATGAGAAGCCCCCTGAGGTCACCTGCACAAGTCGAGGGAACCCAGGGTTTCCTGCCTCAACCCGAGAAAGACCTCGAGAGACCTTCTTCAACGCGTCTCGAGGCCAGATTCCCCTACCATGGCTCGGGAGCAGTGACGCGCTCCCCCTCGCCACTCGCATGGAGACCCGACTTCCCTGGCGCCCCACGAGAGGCTCACTGACCTCGCCGTCGTACCTCGTGAGAAACCGCACACTGGGGCCGCCGCTCGAGAACAACCCCGAGATTCCCCCGTCATCGAGAGATGAGGGCCTTCGTCTCCTGCATGGCCTAGAGACCAATCTCGCGACCTCTCTCCAAACGCCTCAGGAGGCTTGACTACCTTGAGTCCACCCAGCGAGCTCCAAGAGATACCCGTCGCGATTCGAGAGCAGAGCGGGCTTCTTTGCTTCCACTCGAGATGAATGCCTGTCTCCCCGGGTGCGTCTGGAATGCAACCCCGAGATCCCTGTCGCCCCTGGAGAGGAACATTGGCTTCTGGACACAAGCCTAGATGAGGTCTATTGGCCCTGCAGTCACTCGAGAGCAATCCCCAGCTTTCCTTCGCAACTCGAATGGAAGATTGGACTTGCCTGGGCCAACACAAGAGGCAGCCTGAATTCCCCGTCGTAACTCGAGAATCCCGCCGTAACTCGAGAAAAACCACGTGGCTCCCCCGTCATCGCAAGATGAAGCCCTTTCCCGCTACAGCGTCTCAGGAGAAGTCCCACGTTAGGAATTGGAGGTCGAAAGGGCACTTGGCACCCTTGATGCGACCCACAAAGTTCCCCGAAATCCCGGTCTCCCTCGAGAGGAACCCTGAGGTTTTCCGGCACCCCCTCCTCTGAGCCCTTTCTCCCCTCCTGATCTGGACAGGAGGGTCGACTCCCCTGCTTTGTCTGGAAGGGGTTCCCGACCTTCCGGTCGCACCTCAGGATGAGGCCGGTCTCACGAAGACATTCCAGACGTGGCCTCGTGGGTGCTTCCACATTCCGTAGGACCCCGATTTCCCGGTCCCCTCTTGATAAGAACCCGATGCCCGGACACCTCTCCGAACTCCACCCTGTGAATGAAGTCAACACGAAGGGGCAGTTTTCCGTGCATCGTTCGGAAAAAACCCCAGGTTCCAAATACAGCTCGACAAGCGGCCTCTCTCCCCGGGGACATCTCGAGAGGCAAGCGGAGTTCCATGCCTCAACCCAAGACGAGGCCTGACTCTCCTGTCCCCAGTCTGCAGGGACCCTGCGATCGGAGTCTGAAATCAGAGGTACCCTGCGGTTCCTGCCTCAACTGGAGATGAGGCCCTCTTCCAATGCACCAAGCCCAGTGGGGTCCCGAGAGGCCCCTCCCACCTCCAGGTTCCCTGGCTTCTCAGAGCCACCATGAGAAGCCCCCTGAGGTCACCTGCACAAGTCGAGGGGACCCAGGGTTTCCTGCCTCAACCCGAGAAAGACCTCGAGAGACCTTCTTCAACGCGTCTCGAGGCCAGATTCCCCTACCATGGCTCGGGAGCAGTGACGCGCTCCCCCTCGCCACTCGCATGGAGACCCGACTTCCCTGGCGCCCCACGAGAGGCTCACTGACCTCGCCGTCGTACCTCGTGAGAAACCGCACACTGGGGCCGCCGCTCGAGAACAACCCCGAGATTCCCCCGTCATCGAGAGATGAGGGCCTTCGTCTCCTGCATGGCCTAGAGACCAATCTCGCGACCTCTCTCCAAACGCCTCAGGAGGCTTGACTCCCTTGAGTCCACCCAGCGAGCTCCAAGAGATACCCGTCGCGATTCGAGAGCAGAGCGGGCTTCTTTGCTTCCAGTCGAGATGAATGCCTGTCTCCCCGGGTGCGTCTGGAATGCAACCCCGAGATCCCTGTCGCCCCTGGAGAGGAACATTGGCTTCTGGACACAAGCCTAGATGAGGTCTATTGGCCCTGCAGTCACTCGAGAGCAATCCCCAGCTTTCCTTCGCAACTCGAATGGAAGATTGGACTTGCCTGGGCCAACACAAGAGGCAGCCTGAATTCCCCGTCGTAACTCGAGAATCCCGCCGTAACTCGAGAAAAACCACGTGGCTCCCCCGTCATCGCAAGATGAAGCCCTTTCCCGCTACAGCGTGTCAGGAAAAGTCCCACGTTCCGAATTGGAGGTCGAAACGGTACTTGGCACCCTTGATGCGACCCACAAAGTTCCCCGGCATCCCGGTCTCCCTGGAGAGGAACCCCGAGGTTTTCCGGCACCAATTCCTCTGAGCCCCTTCTACCCTCCTGATCTCGACAGGAGGGTCGACTCCCCTGCTTTGTCTGGAAGGGGTTCCCAACCTTCTGGTCGCACATCAGGATGAGGCCGGTCTCACGACGACATTCCAGACGTGGCCTCGTGGGTGCTTCCACATTGCGAAGCACCCGGTTTCCCGGTCCCCTCTTGGTAAGAACCCGATGCCCGGACACCTCTCCGAACTCCACCCTGTGAATGAAGTCAACACGAAGGGGCAGTGACTCGCCCGTGCATCGTCCGGAAAAAAATCCCAGGTTCCAAATACAGCTCGACAATTGGCCTCTCTCCCCGGGATCACCTCGAGAGCCAAGCGGAGTTCCATGCCTCAACCCAAGACGAGGCCTGACTCTCCTGTCCCCAGACTGCAGGGACCCTGTGATAGGAGTCTGACATTAGAGGAACCCTGAGGTTCCTGCCTCACCTGGATATGAGGACTTCTTCCAATGCACCAAACCCAGTGGAGTCCTGAGAGGCCCCTCCCACCTCCAGTTTCCCTGACTTTTCAGAGACACCATGAGAAGGCCCCTGAGGTCACCTGCACAAGTCCAGGGAACCCAGGGTTTCCTGCCTCAACTCGAGAAAGACCTCGAAAGTCCTTCTTAAACACGTCTCGAGGCCAGATTCCCCTACCATGACTCGAGAGCAGTGACGCGCTCCCCCTCGCCACTGGCATGGAGACCCGACTTCCCTGGCGCCCCACGAGAGGCTCACTGACCTCGCCGTCGTACCTCGTGAGAAACCGCACACTGGGGCCGCCGCTAGAGAACAACCCCGAGACTCCCCCGTCATCGCGCTATGAGGGCGTTCGTCTCCTGCATGGCCTAGAGGCCAATCTCGCGACCTCTCTCCAAACGCCTCAGGAGGCTTGACTCCCTTGAGTCCACCCAGTGAGCTCCAAGAGGTACCCGTCGCGATTCGAGAGCAGAGCGGGGTTCTTTGCTTCCACTCGAGGTGAATGCCTGTCTCCACTGGTGCGTCTTGAATGCAACCCGGAGATCCCTGTCGCCCCTGGAGAGGAACACTGGCTTCTGGACACAAGCCTAGATGAGGTCTATTGGCCCTGCAGTCACTCGAGAGCAATCCCCAGCTTTCCTTCGCAACTCGAATGGAAGATTGGACTTGCCTGGGCCAACACAAGAGGCAGCCTGAATTCCCCGTCGTAACTCGAGAATCCCGCCGTAACTCGAGAAAAACCACGTGGCTCCCCCGTCATCGCAAGATGAAGCCCTTTCCCGCTACAGCGTCTCAGGAGAAGTCCCACGTTAGGAATTGGAGGTCGAAAGGGCACTTGGCACCCTTGATGCGACCCACAAAGTTCCCCGAAATCCCGGTCTCCCTCGAGAGGAACCCTGAGGTTTTCCGGCACCCCCTCCTCTGAGCCCTTTCTCCCCTCCTGATCTGGACAGGAGGGTCGACTCCCCTGCTTTGTCTGGAAGGGGTTCCCGACCTTCCGGTCGCACCTCAGGATGAGGCCGGTCTCACGAAGACATTCCAGACGTGGCCTCGTGGGTGGTTCCACATTCCGTAGGACCCCGATTTCCCGGTCCCCTCTGGATAAGAACCCGATGCCCGGACACCTCTCCGAACTCCACCCTGTGAATGAAATCAACACGAAGGGGCAGTTTTTCGCCCGTGCATCGTTCGGAAAAAACCCCAGGTTCCAAATACAGCTCGACAAGCGGCCTCTCTCCCCGGGGACATCTCGAGAGGCAAGCGGAGTTCCATGCCTCAACCCAAGACGAGGCCTGACTCTCCTGTCCCCAGTCTGCAGGGACCCTGCGATCGGAGTCTGAAATCAGAGGTACCCTGCGGTTCCTGCCTCAACTGGAGATGAGGCCCTCTTCCAATGCACCAAGCCCAGTGGGGTCCCGAGAGGCCCCTCCCACCTCCAGTTTCCCTGGCTTCTCAGAGCCACCATGAGAAGCCCCCTGAGGTCACCTGAACAAGTCGAGGGAACCCAGGGTTTCCTGCCTCAACCCGAGAAAGACCTCGAGAGACCTTCTTCAACGCGTCTCGAGGCCAGATTCCCCTACCATGGCTCGGGAGCAATGACGCGCTCCCCTCGCCACTCGCATGGAGACCCGACTTCCCTGGCGCCCCACGAGAGGCTCACTGACCTCGCCGTCGTACCTCGTGAGAAACCGCACACTGGGGCCGCCGCTCGAGAACAACCCCGAGATTCCCCCGTCATCGAGAGATGAGGGCCTTCGTCTCCTGCATGGCCTAGAGACCAATCTCGCGACCTCTCTCCAAACGCCTCAGGAGGCTTGACTCCCTTGAGTCCACCCAGTGAGCTCCAAGAGATACCCGTCGCGATTCGAGAGCAGAGCGGGGTTCTTTGCTTCCACTCGAGATGAATGCCTGTCTCCCCGGGTGCGTCTGGAATGCAACCCCGAGATCCCTGTCGCCCCTGGAGAGGAACATTGGCTTCTGGACACAAGCCTAGATGAGGTCTATTGGCCCTGCAGTCACTCGAGAGCAATCCCCAGCTTTCCTTCGCAACTCGAATGGAAGATTGGACTTGCCTGGGCCAACACAAGAGGCAGCCTGAATTCCCCGTCGTAACTCGAGAATCCCGCCGTAACTCGAGAAAAACCACGTGGTTCCCCCGTCATCGCAAGATGAAGCCCTTTCCCGCTACAGCGTCTCAGGAGAAGTCCCACGTTAGGAATTGGAGGTCGAAAGGGCACTTGGCACCCTTGATGCGACCCACAAAGTTCCCCGAAGTCCCGGTCTCCCTCGAGAGGAACCCTGAGGTTTTCCGGCACCCCCTCCTCTGAGCCCTTTCTCCCCTCCCGATCTCTAAAGGAGGGTCGACTCCCCTGCTTTGTCTGGAAGGGGTTCCCGACCTTCCGGTCGCACCTCAGGATGAGGCCGGTCTCACGAAGACATTCCAGACGTGGCCTCGTGGGTGGTTCCACATTGCGAAGGACCCCGATTTCCCGGTCCCCTCTTGATAAGAACCCGATGCCCGGACACCTCTCCGAACTCCACCCTGTGAATGAAGTCAACACGAAGGGGCAGTGACTCACCCGTGCATCGTCCGGAAAAAACCCCAGGTTCCAAATACAGCTCGACAAGCGGCCTCTCTCCCCGGGGACACCTCGAGAGGCAAGCGGAGTTCCATGCCTCAACCCAAGACGAGGCCTGACTCTCCTGTCCCCAGACTGCAGGGACCCTGCGATCGGAGTCTGAAATCAGAGGTACCCTGCGGTTCCTGCCTCAACTGGAGATGAGGCCCTCTTCCAATGCACCAAACCCAGTGGGGTCCCGAGAGGCCCCTCCCACCTCCAGTTTCCCTGGCTTCTCAGAGCCACCATGAGAAGCCCCCTGAGGTCACCTGCACAAGTCGAGGGAACCCAGGGTTTCCTGCCTCAACCCGAGAAAGACCTCGAGAGACCTTCTTCAACACGTCTCGAGGCCAGATTCCCCTACCATGGCTCGGGAGCAGTGACGCGCTCCCCCTCGCCACTCGCATGGAGACCCGACTTCCCTGGCGCCCCACGAGAGGCTCACTGACCTCGCCGTCGTACCTCGTGAGAAACCGCGCACTGGGGCCGCCGCTCGAGAACAGCCCCGAGATTCCCCCGTCATCGCGGAGATGAGGGCCTTCGTCTCCTGCATGGCCTAGAGGCCAATCTCGCGACCTCTCTCCAAACGCCTCAGGAGGCTTGACTCCCTTGAGTCCACCCAGTGAGCTCCAAGAGGTACCCGTCGCGATTCGAGAGCAGAGCGGGGTTCTTTGCTTCCACTCGAGGTGAATGCCTGTCTCCCCGGGTGCGTCTGGAATGCAACCCCGAGATCCCTGTCGCCCCTGGAGAGGAACATTGGCTTCTGGACACAAGCCTAGATGAGGTCTATTGGCCCTGCAGTCACTCGAGAGCAATCCCCAGCTTTCCTTCGCAACTCGAATGGAAGATTGGACTTGCCTGGGCCAACACAAGAGGCAGCCTGAATTCCCCGTCGTAACTCGAGAATCCCGCCGTAACTCGAGAAAAACCACGTGGCTCCCCCGTCATCGCAAGATGAAGCCCTTTCCCGCTACAGCGTCTCAGGAGAAGTCCCACGTTAGGAATTGGAGGTCGAAACGGCACTTGGCACCCTTGATGCGCCCCACAAAGTTCCCCGAAATCCCGGTCTCCCTGGAGAGGAACACCGAGGTTTTCCGGCCCCACTTCCTCTGAGCCCCTTCTACCCTCCTGATCTGGACAGGAGGGTCGACTCCCCTGCTTTGTCTGGAAGGGGTTCCCGACCTTCCGGTCGCACCTCAGGATGAGGCCGGTCGCACGAAGACATTCCAGACGTGGCCTCGTGGGTGGTTCCACATTGCGAAGCACCCCGATTTCCCGGTCCCCTCTTGATAAGTACCCGATGCCCGGACACCTCTCCGAACTCCACCCTGTGAATGAAGTCAACACGAAGGGGCAGTGACTCGCCCGTGCATCGTCCGGAAAAAAAACCCAGGTTCCAAATACAGCTCGACAAGTGGCCTCTCTCCCCGGGGACACCTCGAGAGGCAAGCGGAGTTCCATGCCTCAACCCAAGACGAGGCCTGTCTCTCCTGTCCCCAGTCTGCAGGGACCCTGCGATGGGAGTCTGAAATCAGAGGAACCCTGAGGTTCCTGCCTCAACTGGAGATGAGGCCCTCTTCCAATGCACCAAACCCAGTGGGGTCCCGAGAGGCCCCTCCCACCTCCAGTTTCCCTGACTTCTCAGAGCCACCATGAGAAGCCCCCTGAGGTCACCTGCACAAGTCGAGGGAACCCAGGGTTTCCTGCCTCACCCCAAGAAAGACCTCGAGAGACCTTCTTCAACACGTCTCGAGGCCAGATTCCCCTACCATGGCTCGGGAGCCATGACGCGCTCCCCCTCGCCACTCGCATGGAGACCCGACTTCCCTGGCGCCCCACGAGAGGCTCACTGACCTCGCCGTCGTACCTCGTGAGAAACCGCGCACTGGGGCCGCCGCTCGAGAACAACCCCGAGACTCCCCCGTCATCGCGAGATGAGGGCCTTCGTCTCCTGCATGGCCTAGAGGCCAACCTCGTGACCTCTCTCCAAACGCCTCAGGAGGGTTGACTCCCTTTAGTCCACCCAGCGAGCTCCAAGAGATACCCGTCGCGATTCGAGAGCAGAGCGGGGTTCTTTGCTTGCACTCGAGATGAATGCCTGTCTCCCCGGGTGCGTCTGGAATGCAACCCCGAGATCCCGGTCGCCCCTGGAGAGGAACATTGGCTTCTGGACACAAGCCTAGATGAGGTCTATTGGCCCTGCAGTCACTCGAGAGCAATCCCCAGCTCTCCTTCGCAACTCGAATGGAAGATTGGACTTGCCTGGGCCAACACAAGAGGCATCCTGAATTCCCGGTCGTAACTCGAGAATCCCGCCGTAACTCGAGGAAAACCACGTGGTTCCCCCGTCATCGCAAGATGAAGCCCTTTCCCGCTACAGCGTCTCAGGAGAAGTCCCACGTTAGGAATTGGAGGTCAAAACGGTACTTGCCACCCTTGAGGCGACCCACAAAGTTCCCCGACATCCCGGTCTCCCTGGAGAGGAACACCGAGGTTTTCCGGCACCACTTCCTCTGAGCCCCTTCTACCCTCCTGATCTCGACAGGAGGGTCGACTCCCCTGCTTTGTCTGGAAGGGGTTTCCGACCTTCCGGTCGCACCTCAGGATGAGGCCGGTCTCACGACGACATTCCAGACGTGGCCTCGTGGGTGGTTTCACATTCCGAAGGACCCCGATTTCCCGGTCCCCTCTTGATAAGAACCCGATGCCCGGACACCTCTCCGAACTCCACCCTGTTAATGAAGTCAACACGAAGGGGCAGTGACTCTCCCGTGCATCGTCCAGAAAAAACCCCCAGGTTCCAAATACAGCTCGACAAGTGGCCTCTCTCCCCGGGGACACCTCGAGAGGCAAGCGGAGTTCCATGCCTCAACCCAAGACGAGTCCTGACTCTCCTGTCCCAAGTCTGCAGGGACCATGCGATCGCAGTCTGAAATCAGAGGAATCCTGAGGTTCCTGCCTCAACTGGAGATGCGGCCCTCTTCCAATGCACCAAACCCAGTGGAGTCCCGAGAGGCCCCTCCCAACTCCAGTTTCCCTGACTTCTCAGAGCCACCATGAGAAGCCCCCTGAGGTCACCTGCACAAGTCGACGGAACCCAGGGTTTCCTGCCTCAACCTGAGAAAGATCTCGAGAGACCTTCTTCAACACGTCTCCAGGCCAGATTCCCCTACCATGACTGGCAATTCCCTACAATGACGCTGGCAATAATAACGCAGATGAGCAGCCAGGAATCACGCAGCTCAACTGGCAATTATCAAGCCGATGAGCAGGCAGGAATCATGCATCTCAGCTGGCAATTATCAAGCCGATGAGCATGCAGGAATCACTCAGCTAAGCTGGCGATTATCAAGCCGATGAACAGGCAGTAATTACGCAGCTCAGCTGGCACTTGTCAAGCAGCTGAGCAGACAGGAAAAACGCAGCTCATTAGGCCCTGATCACTTGACTGAGCTCGCACTGTTCACGTGGCTGATAATACACTGATATCGTGCTTGATCATGCCCTGATCACATGACTATCATTCACTGATCACTTCACTGTGCTAGCACTGATCACGTGGATGATCATACACTGATTACGTGACTGATCATGCACTACAAAAATGGCAGATCATGCACTGATCACGTGACTGATCATGCACTGATCACGTGACTGATCATGCATTGATCACGTGCCTGATCATGCACTGATCACGTGGCTGAATATGCACTGATCACGAAGCTGATCATACACTGACCACGGGACTGTGCATGCACTGATCACTTGGCTGATCATGCACTGATCACGTTGCTGATCATGCATTGACACGTGCCTCATCCTGCACTGATCAGGTGGCTGATCATGCACTGATCACGAAGCTGATCATACACTGACCACTGGACTGTGCATGCACTGATCACTTGGCTGATCATGCACTGATAACCTGGCTATCATACACTGATCACGTGACTGATCATGCACTAATCACGTTGCGGATCATGCACTGATCACATGGCTGATCATGCACTGATCACGTGGCTGAGCATGCACTGATCACGTGGATCATGCACTGATAACCTGGCTATCATACACTGATCACGTGACTGATCATGGACTCTTCACGTGCCTGTTCATGCACTGATCCCGTGGCTAATCATGCACTGATCACGTGGCTGACCATACACTGATCAAATGACTGATCAAGCACTGATCACGTGCCTGGTCATGCACTGATCAGGTGGGTGATCATGCACTGATCACGAAGCAGATCATACACTGATCACGTAACTGTGCATGCACTGATCACGTGGCTGATCATGCACTTTTCATGTGACTGAGCATGCACTGATCACGTAGCTATCCTGCATTGATCACTTGGCTATCATGCACTGATGACGTGGCTGATCATACACTGATCACGTGGCTTATCATGCACTGATCACGTGCCTGATCATGCACTAATCACGTTGCTGATCAGCACTGGTCAGGTGCCTATCATGCACTGATTACGTGGCTGATCATGCACTGATCAAATAGCTATCATGCACTGACCACATGGCTATCATGCACTGACCCGTGGCTGATCATGCACTGATCACGTGACTGATCATGCACTGATCACCTGGCTATCATGCACTGATCACGTGGCTGATCATACACTGATCACGTTACTGAACATGCACTTATCACGGGACTGAACATGCACTGATCATGTGGCTGATCATGCACTGATCACGTGCCTGATCATGCACTGATCGAGTAGCTATCATGCACTGATCACATGACTGTGCATGCCATGATCACGTGACTGATCATTCTCTGATCACGTGGCTATCATGCACTGATCATGAGGCTTATCATACATTGATCACCTAAATAATCATGCACTGATCACGTGGCTGATCAGGCACTGATCACTTAGCTATCATGCACTGATCACATGACTGCGCAAAAACTGATCACTTGGATATCATACACTGGACACATGACAGATCATGCACTGATCACGTGACTGAGCATGCACTGATCTGGTGGCTCTCATGCATTGATCACGTGGTTGATCATACACTGATCACGTGACTGATCATGCACTGATCACGTGGCTGATCATACACTGAACACGTGACTGATCAAGCACTGATCACCTGGCTATCATGCACTGATCACGTAGCTGATCTGGCACTGATCACGTGACTGATCATGCAGTGATCACGTCGCTATCATGCACTGATCTCGAGATTGCCCGTGCACTGGTCACGAAGATGACCATACACTGAACACGTGGCAGATCATGCACTGAAACGTGACTGATCATGCACTGATCACGTGGCTATCATGCACTGATCATGTGCCTCACGAGGCAATAATCAAAGAGCTGAGCAGGCACAAATCAGGGAATCAGCAGGCAATAATCATGGACATCAGCTGTGATGAATCATGCTGCTCAGCGGGCAATAATCAAGCAGCTGAGCACGCAGGAATCACACGGCTCAGCTGGCAAAAGTCAACCAGATGAGCAGGCAGGAATCACGCAGCTCAGCTGGCAACCATCAAGCAGCTGAGCAGGCAGAAATCACACGGCTCAGCTGGCACATATCAAGCAGATTAGCATGCAGGTAATACGCAGCTCAGCTGGCAATTATCAAGCCGATGAGCAGGCAGGAATCAAGCAACTCAGCTGGCAAAAGTCAACCAGATGAGCAGGCAGGAATCACGCAGCTCAGCTGGCAATAATCAAGCAGCTGAGCACGCAGGAATCACACGGCTCAGCTGGCAAAAGTCAACCAGATGAGCAGGCAGGAATCACGCAGCTCAGCTGGCAACCATCAAGCAGCTGAGCAGGCAGAAATCACACGGCTCAGCTGGCAAATATCAAGCAGATTAGCATGCAGGTAATACGCAGCTCAGCTGGCAATTATCAAGCAGATGAGCAGTTAGGAATCACGCAGCTCAGCTGGAAGTTATCAAGCAGGTGAGCAGGCAGGAATCACGCAGCTCACCTGGCAATTGTCAACCAGATGAGTAGGCAGGAATCACGAAGGTCAGCTGGCAATTATGAAACACATGAGCAGGCAGGAATCACGAAGCTCAGCTGGCACTTATCAAGCAGGTGACTAGGCAGGAATCATGCAGCTAAGCTGGCAATCATCCAGCAGATAAGCAGCCAGAAATCACACAGCTCAGCTGGCAATAATCAAGCAGATGAACAGACAGGAATCACACAGCTCATCAGGCCCTGATCATGTGACTGAGCACGCACTGTTCACGTGACTGATCATGCACTGATCACGGGCCTCATCATGCACTGATCACGTGGCTATCATGCCCTGATCACGTGGCTGATCATATACTGATCACCTGACTGATCATGCACTGATCACGTGCCTGATCATGCACTGATCAACCGCCTCATCATGCACTGATCACGTGGCTGATCATGCACTGATCACGTGACTGATCATGCACTTATCACTTGGGTATCATGCACTGATCACGTGGCTGAGCATGCACTGTTCACGTGGCTTTCATGCACTGATCACGTGGCTGATCATGCACTGATCACGTGACTGATCATGCACTTATCACTTGGGTATCATCCACTGATCATGAAACTGATCATGCACTGATTACGTGGCTATCATGCAATGATCAGGTGCCTATCATGCACTGATCACGTGGCTGATCATACAATGATCACTTGACTGATAATGCACATACCACGTGGCTATCATGCAGTGATCACGTGGCTGATCATGCACTGATCACGTGCCTATCACGCACTGATCATGTGGCTGCTCATACAATGATCACTTAACTGATCATGCACAGATCACATGGCTATCATGCAGTGATCACGTGGATGATCATGCACTGATCACGTGGCTATCATGCACTGATCACGTAACTGCTTATGCACTGATCATGTGTCTATCATGCACTGATCACGTGCCTGAACATGCACTGATTACGTAGATATAAAGCACTGATCACATGACTGGGGATGCACTGGTCACGTGGATATCATACACTGATCACGTGACAGTTCATGCACTGATCAAGTGACTGATCATGCACTGATTTGGTGGCTATCATGCACTGATCCCGTGGCTATCATGCACTGATCACGTGCCTGATCATGCACTGATCACGTGACTGATCATGCACTGATCACGTGACTGATCATGCACTGATGATGTTCCTCAGGAGGCAACAATCAAAGAGCTGAGCAGGCACGAATCCCACAATCAGCAGGCAATAATCAGGGACCTCAGCTCTGACGAATCATGCTGCTCAGCTGGCAATAATCAAGCAGCTTAACAGGCAGGTATCACACGGCTCAGCTGGCAATTGTCAAGCAGATGAGCTGGCAGGAATCACGCAGCTCAGCTGGCAATTACCCAGCAGATGAGTAGGCAGGAATCACGCAGCTCAGCTGGCAATTACCCAGCAGATGAGCAGGCAGGAATCACGCAGCTCAGCTGGGAATTTTTAAGCACCTGAGTAGATAGGAATCACGCAGCTCAGCCGGCCCTGATCACGTGACAGCATGCACTGTTCACGTGGCTGATCATACACTGACCACGGGACTGATCATGCACTGCTCACGTTGCTATCATTCACTGATCACGTGGCTATCATGCCATTGACCACGTGACTGGTCATGCACTGATCACGTGGCTGATCACGCACTGATCACATGTTTATCATGCAGTGATCACGTGACTGAGAGGCGCGGATTATGGGAATGTGCAGGCACTGATCACATGGCTGATCATGCACTGATACCATGACTGAGCATGGACTGATCACTTGACTATCATGTAGTGATCACGTGACTGAAAGGCGCTGAACATGTGACTGATCATGTGCTGATCATGTTTGGTATCATACACTGATCATGTGGCTCTGGAGGCAATAATTAAAGAGCTGAGTAGGCACGAATCACACAATCAGCAGGCAATAATCATGGAGCTCAGCTATGACGAATCATGCTGCTCAGATGACAATAATCAAGCAGCTGAGCAGGCAGGAATTATGCAGCACAGCTGGCAATTGTCAAGCAGATGACAGGGAGGAATCATGCAGCTCAGCTGGCAATTGTCAAGCAGATGAGCAGACAGGAATCACGCAGCTCAGCAGGCCCTGATCATGTGAGTGAGCACACACTGTTCACGTGGCTTATCATACACTGAACACGTGGATGATCATGCACTGATCTCGTGGCTGATCATGCACTAATCACGTGGCTGATGAGGCACTGATCCCGTGACTGATGCTGCACTGATCAGGTGGCTCTCAAGCACTTATCACGTGACTGATTATGCACTGATCACGTGGCTGATCGTACTCTGATCACGTGACTGATCATGCACTTATCACGGGGCTATCATGCAGTGATAACATAGCTGATCGTATACTGATCACGTGGCTGATCATGCACTGATCACGTGATTGATCATGCACTTATCACGTGACTCTCATGCACTGATCAGGTGGCTCTCAAGCACTGATCACGTGACTGATTATGCACTGATCACGTGATTGATCATGCACTGATCACGTGACTCTCATGCACTGATCACGTTGCTATCATGCACTGATCACGTGGCTCATCATACACTGATCACGTGACTGATCATGCACTGATCACGAGGCTATCATGCACTGATCACGTGGCTATCATGCACTGATCACGTGGCTGGTCATGCACTGATCACGTGACTGAACATGCACTGATCACGTAGCTATAATGCACTTATCACGTGACTGCGCATGTACTGGTCACGTGAATGTTATACACTGATCACGTGACAGATCATGCACTGATCAGGAGGCTATCATGCACTGATCAGGAGGCTATCATGCACTGATCACCTGGCTGATCATGCACTGATCACGTGAGTAATCATGCACTTATCACTTGGGTAACATGCACCGATCACGAAACTGATCATGCACTGATTACGTGGCTATCAGGCCATGATCACGTGCCTATAATGCACTGATCACGTGGCTGATCATACAATGAACACTTGACTGATCATGCACATATCACGTGGCTATCATGCAGTGATCACGTGGCTGATCATACAATGAATACTTGACTGATCATGCACATATCACGTGGCTATCATGCACTGATCACGTGGCTGATCATACAATGAACACTTGACTGATCATGCACATATCACGTGGCTATCATGCAGTGATCACGTGGCTGATCTTGCACTGATCACGTGCCTATCATGCACTGATCACGTGGCTGATCATACAATGATTACTTGACTGACCATGCACAGATCACGTGGCTATCATGCACTGATCACGTGGCGGATCATACAATGATCACTTGACTGGTCATGCACAGATCACCTGGCTATCATGCAGTGATCAAGCGGCTGATCCTACACTGATCACGTAACTTATCATGCACTGATCACGTGGCTATTATGCACTGATCACGTGCTTGAACATGCACTGATCTGGTAGATATAATGCACTGATCACGTGACTGGGGATGCACT
Source organism: Bos javanicus (assembly GCF_032452875.1). NCBI lineage: Eukaryota > Metazoa > Chordata > Mammalia > Artiodactyla > Bovidae > Bos > Bos javanicus. The sequence continues at coordinate 194,381 of NW_026893932.1, read as the reverse complement.
GGTCCCGTGGCTGATCATGCACTGATCAAGTGGCTATAATGCACTGATCACGTGGCTGATCAAGCACTGATCACGTGACTGATCATGCACTTATCACTTGGGTATCATGCACTGATCACCTGGTTGATCATACACTGACCACGTGACTGATCATGCACTGATAATGTTGCTATAATTCACTGATCGCGTGGCTATCATGCCATTGATCACGTGAGTGGTCATGCACTGATCACGTGGCTGTTCACGCACTGATTACATGTTTATCATACAGTGATCACGTGACTGAATGGTGCTGAACATGTGACTGATCATGCGCTGATCATGTTTGCTATCATACACTGATCATGTGGCTCTGGACGCAACAAATTAAAGAGCTGAGTAGGCACGAATCACACAATCAGCAGGCAATAATCATGGAGCTCAGCTATGACGAATCATGCTGCTCAGCTGGCAATAATCAAGCAGCTGAGCAGGCAGGAATTACGCAGCACAGCTGGCAATTGTCAAGCAGATGACAGGGAGGAATCATGCAGCTCAGCTGGCAATTGTCAAGCAGATGAGCAGACAGGAATCACGCAGCTCAGCAGGCCCTGATCATGTGAGTGAGCACGCACTGTTCACGTGGCTGATCATACACTGATCACGTGACTGATCATGCACTCATAACGTGGATGATCATGCACTGATCTCGTGGCTGATCATGCACTAATCACGTGGCTGATCATGCACTGATCACGTGACTGATCATGCACTGATCACGTAGCTATCATACACTGATCACTTGACTGGGCATGCACTCATCACATGACAGATCATGCACTGATCACGTGACTTATCATGCACTGATCAGGTGGCTATCATGCACTGATCACGTGGCTATCATGCACTGATCATGTGATTGATCATGCACTGATCACGTGACTGATCATGCACTGATCACGTGGCTATCATGCACTGATTACGTGGCTATCATGCACTGATCATGTGACTGTGCATGTACTGATAACCTAACAGATCATGCACTTATCACGTGGCTATCATGCAATGATCACATGACTGCGCCTGCACTGATCACATTAGTGATCATGCACTGATCACGTGGCTATCATGCACTGATTACATGATTCCGCAGCACAGATCCCATGGATGATCATACACTGATCACATTACTGATCATGCGCTGATCATATGACTCATCATGCACTGATTACGTGGCTATCATACACTGATCACTTGACTGATCATGCGCAGATCACGTGGCTATCATGCAGTGATCACGTGGCTGCTCATGCACATATCACTTGGCTATCATGCACTTATCACTAGACTGCGCATGAACTGACCATGTAAATGATCATGCACTGAACACTTGACTATCATGCCCTGATCCTGTGGCTGATCATGCACTGGTCACGTGACTGAACATGCACTGATCACGAACCTATCATGCACTGATGATGTGACTGCACATGCACTGATCACGTGACTGATCATGCACTGATCACATGGCAATCATGCACTGATCCTGCGGCAGATCATACACTGATCATGTAACAGAACAAGCACTGAACAAGTGGCTATCATTCACTAATCAAGGGACTGCCCATGCACTGATCACGTGACTGATCACGCACTGATCACGTGACTGATCATGCACTGATCACGTGGCTATCATGCACTGATCACTTGGCTATCATTCACTGATCAAGTGGATGATCATACACTGATCACTTGAATGAGCATGCACTGATCATGTGGCTATCATGCACTGGTCAAGTGACTGCGCATGCACTGATCACGTGGATGATCATACTCTGTTGACGTGTCTGATCATGCACTGATCCCATGACTGATCATGCACTGATCACGTGGCTATCATGCACTGATCAGGTGGCTATCATTCACTGATCACTTGGCTGTTCATGCACTGATCACGTGACTGATCATGCACTGATCACGTGACTATCATGCACTGATCAGGTGGCTATCATTCACTGATCACCTGGCTGTTCATGCACTGATCACGTGACTATCATGCACTGATCACGTGACTATCATGCACTGATCAGTTGGCTGATCATGCACTGATCACGTGGCTATTATGCACTGATCACGTGGCTGATCATGCACTGATCATGTGACTGATCATGCACTGATTACGTGGCTGATCATGCATTGATCACGTGGCTAACATGCACTGATCACGTGGCTGGTCATGCATTTGTCAGTTGGCTATCATGCACTGATCACGAGATTGTGCATGCACTGATCTCGTGGCTATCATGCACTGATCAGTTGGCTGATCATGCACTGAACACGTGAATAATCATGCACTGATCACGTGATTGATCATGCACTGATCTCGTGGCTATCATGCACTGATTAGTTGGCTGATCATGTACTGTTCACGTGGCTATCATGCACTTATCACATGGCTGATCATGCATTGGTCACGTGTCTATCATGCACTGATCACGTGACTGATCATGCACTGATCACGTGGCTATCATGCACTGATTACGTGGCTATCATGCACTGATCACGTGACTATGCATGCACTGATCACATAACTGATCATGCACTGATCACGTGGCTATCATGCACTGATCACGTGGCTGATCATGCACTGATCACATGACTGATCATGCACTGATCAAATGACAGCGCATGCACTGATCACGTAGCTTATCATGCACTGATCACTTGTCTGATCATGCACTGATCACAAGGCTGATCATACACTGATCATGTGGCTGATGATGCACTAATCAGGCTGCTGATCATGAAGTGATCAAGTGGCTGAGCATGGAGTGATCACGTGTCTGAATGGCGCTGATCATGTGACTGATCATGTGCTGATCACGTGACTATCATGCACTGATGATGTGCCTCAGGAGGCAATAATCAAAGAGCTGAGCAGGCACGAATCACGCAATCAGCAGGCAATAATCATGGACCTCAGCTGTGACGATTCATTCTGCTCAGCTGGCAATAATCAAGCAGCTTAGCAGGGAGGAATAACGCAGCTCAGCTAGCAATAATCAAGCAGATGAGCAGGAAGGAACCACACAGCTCAGCTAGCAATTATCCAGCAGAGGAGAAGGCAGGAATAACGCAGCTAAGCTGGCAATTAACACTCAGCTGAGTAGACAGGAATCACGCAGCTCAGCAGGCCCTGATCACGTAACATCACTAACTGTTCAGGTGGCTGATCATACACTGATCACATGACTGATCTTCCACTGATCACGTGACTGTTCATACACTGATAACATGACTGATCATGCACTGATCCAGTGGCTATCATGCACTGACCACGTGGTTATCATGCACTGATCACGTGACTGATCATGCACTGATCACGTGGCTATCATTCACTGATTATGTGGCTATCATGCACTGATCACGTGACTGTGCATGCACTGATCACCTAACAGATCATGCACTTATCACGTGGCTATCATGCAATGATCACATGACTGCGAGTGCACAGATCACATTACTGATCATGCACTGATCACGTGGCTATCATGCACTGATCACATGATTCCACATGCACAGATCCCATGGATGATCATACACTGATCACGTTACTGATCATGCGCTGATCATATGACTCATCACGCACTGATTACGTGGCTATCATGCAGTGATCACGTGGCTGCTCATGCACATATCACTTGGCTATCATGCACTTATCACTAGACTGCGCATGAACTGACCATGTAAATGATCATGCACTGAACACGTGGCTATCATGCCCTGATCCCGTGGCTGATCATGCACTGGTCACGTGACTGAACATGCACTGATCACGTAGCTATCATGCACTGATCATGTGACTGCACATGCACTGATCACGTGACTGATCATGCACTGATCACATGGCAATCATGCACTGATCCTGCGGCAGATCATACACTGATCACGTAACAGAACATGCACTGAACAAGTGACTATCATTCAGTAATCACGGGACTGCCCATGCACTGATCACGTGACTGATCACGCACTGATCACGTGACTGATCATGCACTTATCACGTGGCTATCATGCACTGATCACTTGGCTATCATTCACTGATCAAGTGGCTGATCATACACTGATCACGTGAATGAGCATGCACTGATCATGTCGCCATCATGCACTGGTCAAGTGACTGTGCATGCACTGATCACGTGGATGATCATACTCTGTTGACATGTCTGATCATGCACTGATCCCATGACTGATCATGCACTGATCACGTGGCTATCATGCACTGATCAGGTGGCTATCATTCACTGATCACTTGGCTGTTCATGCACTGATCACGTGACTAATCATGCACTGATCACGTGACTATCATGCACTGATCAGTTGGCTGATCATGCACTGATCACGTGGCTGACCATGCACTGATCATGTGACTGATCATGCACTGATCACGTGGCTGATCATGTATTGATCACGTGGCTAACATGCACTGATCACGTGGCTGATCATGCATTTGTCAGTTGGCTATCATGCACTGATCACGAGATTGTGCATGCACTGATCTCGTGGATATCATGCACTGATCAGTTGGATGATCATGCACTGGTCACGTGGCTATCATGCACTGATCACGTGACTGATCATGCACTGATCATGTGGCTATCATGCACTGATTACGTGGCTATCATGCACTGATCACGTGACTATGCATGCACTGATCACATAACTGATCATGCACTGATCAGGTGGCTATCGTGCACTGATCACTTCGCTATCATGCACTGACCACGTGGCTGATCATACAATGATCACACGACTGATTATGCACTGATCAAATGACAGCGCATGCACTGATCACGTAGCTGATCATGCACTGATCACGTGGCTGATCATACACTGATCACGTGGCTGATGATGCACTAATCACGCTGCTGATCATGAACTCATCAAGTATCTGAGCATGCAGTGATCACGTGTCTGAATGGTGCTGATCATTTGACTGATCATGCGCTGATCACGAGGCTATCATGCACTGATGATGTGCCTCAGGAGGCAATAACCAAAGAGCTGAGCAGGCACGAATCACGCAATCAGCAGGCAATAATAATGGACTTCACCTGTGATGAATCATGCTGCTCAGCTGGCAATAATGAAGCAGCTGATCAGGAAGGTATCACACGGCTCAGCTGATAATTGTCCTGCAGTTGAGCAGGCAGGAATCATGCAGCTCAGGTGGCAATTATCAAGCAGATGAGCAGGCAGGTATCATTCAGCTCAGCTGGCAATTATCAAGCAGGTGAGCAGGCAGGAATCACGCAACTCAGCTAGCAATTATCAAGCAAGTGAGCAGGTAGGAATCAAGCAGCTCAGCTGCCAGTTATCAAGCACATGAGCAGGCAGGAATCACTCAGCTCAGCTGGCAATTATCAAGAAGATGAGCAGGTAGGAATGATGACGTGGCTATCATGCACTGATTACGTGGCTGATCATACATTGTTCACGTGCCTGATCATGCACTGATCACGTGCCTGATCATGCACTTATCACATGACTGATCATTCACTGATCACCTGCCTGATCAAGCACTGATCACGTGGCTGATCATGCACTGATTTCGAAGCTGATCATACAGTCAGCACGTGACTGTGCATGCACTGATCACATGGCTGATCATGCACTGATCACGTGGCTAATCATGCACTAATCACGTTGCTTACCATGCACTGATCAGGTGGCTATCATGCACTGATCACGTCGCTGATCATACACTGATCACGGGACTTCGAATGCACCGATCACGTGACAGATCATGCACTGATCACGTGGCTATCATGCACTGATCACGTGTTTATCATGCACTGATCACGTGACTGCGCATGAACTGATCACGTACCTGTTCATGCACTATTTACGTGGCTATCATGCACTGATCACCTGGCTAATCATACATTGATCACGTAACTAATCATGCACTGATCACGAAGCTGATCATACACTGATCACGTGACTGTGCCTGCACTTATCAGGTGGGTGATCATGCACTGATCACGTGGCTGATCATGCACTAATCACGTAGCGAATCATGCAATCATCATGTGGCTGATCATGCACTGATCACGTGGCTGATCATGCACTAATCACGTGTCTGATCGTACACTGATCACGTGGCTGATCACGCACTAATCACGTTGCTTATCATGCACTGATCACGTGACTGCGCATGAACTGATCACGTACCTGTTCATGCAATAATTACGTGGCTATCATGCACTGATCACGTGGCTGATCCTGCAATGATCACGTGACTGATTATGAATGGATTGTGTAGCTATCATGCACTGATCACATGACTGCACATGCCATGGTCACATGACTGATCATGCACTGATCAGGTGGCTATCATGCACTGATCACGTGGCTAATCATACATTGATCACGTAGCTAATCATGCACTGATCACTTGGCAATCTTGCACTGATCACGTGGCTGATCATGCACTGATCACGTAGCTATCATGCACTGAACACATGACTGTGCATGAACTGATACCATACACCTATCAAGTGACAAATCATGAACTGAACACGTGACTGATCATGCACTGAACACGTGGCTATCATGCACTGATCACCTGGCTGATCATGCACTGATAACGTGACTGATCATACACTGATCGCTTGCCTGATCATGCACTGATCACATGACTGATCATACACTGGTCACGTGGCTATCATGCACTGATCCCGTGACTGATAATACACTGATCACGTGGCTGATCATGCACTGATCATGTGGCTGATCATGCACTGATCACGTGCCTGATCATGCACTGATCACGGGCCTGATCATGCAGTGCTCACGTGACTGTGCATGCACTGATCACATGGCTGATAATGCACTGATCACGTGGCTGATCATGTGCTGATCACGTGGCTAATCATGCACTAATCATGTTCCTTACCATGCACTCATCAGGTGGCTATCATGCACTGATCACGTTTCTATCATGCACTGATCACGTGACTGCGCATGAACTGAACACGTACCTGTTCATGCACTGTTTACGTGGCTATCATGCACTGATTACGTGGCTGTTCATGCATTGATCACGTGACTGATTATGCACTGAATCCGTAGCTGTCATGTACTGGTCACATGACTGCGCATGCCATGATCACGTGACTGATCATGCACTGATCACGTGGCTATCATGCACTGATCACGTGGCTAATCATACATTGATCACGTAACTAATCATGCACTGATCACGAAGCTGATCATACTCTGATCACGTGACTGTGCATGCACTGATCACGTGGCTGATCATACACTGATCACGTGGCTGATCATGCACTAATCACGTTGCTTATCATGCACTGATCAGGTGGCTATCATGCACTGATCACGTGGCTGATCATGCACTGCTCACATGGCTGATCGTACACTGATCACGTGGCTGATCATGCACTAATCACGTTCCTTATCCTGCAATGATCAGGTTGCTATCATGCACTGATCACATGGCTGATCATACACTGATCACGTGACTTCGCATGCACTGATCACATGACTGATCATGCACTGAACATGTGGCTGATCATGCACTGATAAGCTGGCTATCATACACTGATCAGGTGACTGATCATGCACTCTTCACGTGCCTGATCATGCACTGATCACGTGGCTGATCATGCACTGAATACGAAGCTGATCATACACTGATCACGTGACTGTGCATGCACTGATAACTTGGCTGATCCTGCACTAATCCCGTGGCTGATCATGCACTAATCACATTGCCGATCATGCACTGATCACGTGACTGATCATGCACTGATCTGGTGCCTATCATGCATTGATCCCGTGGTTGATCATACACTGATCACATGACTGATCATGCACTGACCACCTGGCTATCATGCACTGATCATGTGACTGCGCATCCACTGATCTCGAGGATGATCGTACACTGATCACGTGGCTGATCAGGAACTGATCACATGACTGACCATACAGTGATCACGTGTCTGAATATTGCTGATCATGTTATTGATCATGTGCTGATCAGGTGTGTATCAGGCACTGATCACCTGACTGCGCATGCACTGACCATGTAACTGTAGGCAATTGTCACATGGCTATCATGCAGTGATCACGTGGATGATCATGCACTGACCATGCACTGATCACGTAGCTATCATGCATTGATCACTTGGCTGTCATGCACTGATCACGTGGCTGATCATGCACTGATCACGTGACTGCACATGCACTGATGACATGGCTGATCATACAGTGATCACGTGGCTGATCATGCACTGATCATGTGGTTGATCATGCACTAATCACGTTGCTGATCATGCACTGATCAGGTGGCTATCATGCACTGCTTACGAGGCTGATCATGCACTGATCACATGGCAATCATGCACTGATCACGTGTCTTATCATACACTGATCATTGACTGATCATGCACTGATCACCTGGCTGATCATGCACTGATCATGAAGCTGATCATACACTGATCACGTGACTGCATGCACTGATCATTTCGATGATCATGCATTGATCAAGGGGCTGATCATGCACTGACCACGTGGCTGATCCTACAATGATCACGTGACTGATCATGCACTGATCACGCGGCTGACCATGCACTGATCACGAAGCTGATCATACACTGATCACGTGACTGTGCATGCACTGATAACGTGGGTGATCATGCACTGATCACGTGTTTGATCATGCACTGATCACGTGGCTGATCATACACTGTTCATGTGCCTGATCATGCACTAAATATGTTGCGGATCATGCACTGATCACGTAGCTGATCATACACTGATCACCTGGCTGATCATACTCTGATCACCTGGCTGATCAGACACTGATCACGTGGCTGATCATACTCTGAACACGAAGCTGATCATACACTGATCACGTGACTGCATGCACTGATCAATTGACTGCCCATGCAGTGATCACATGGATGATCATACGCTGATCATGTGACTGATCATGCACTACAAAAATGGCTGATCAAGCCCTGATCACATGACTGATCATGCACTGTTCACGAAGCTGATCATACAATGATCACGTGACTGTGCATGCACTGATCACTTGGCTGATCATGCACAGATCACATGGCTATCATGCACTGATCACTTGATTGTGCATGCAATAATCACGTGGATGATCATGCATTTATCACGTGGCTGATCATGCACTAATCACAAGGGTGATCATGAACTGATCACGTGACTTAGCATGCTGTGATCTCGTGTCTGAATGGTGCTGATCATGTGACTAATCAAGAACTGATCACGTGGCTATCATGCACTGATCACGTGGCTGATCATACACTGATCACGTGGCTATCATGCACTGATCATTGATTGTGCATGCAATAATCACGTGGATGATCATGCATGTATCACCTGGCTGATCATGCACTAATCACAAGGGTGATCATGAACTGATCACGTGACTTAGCATGCTGTGATCTCGGGTCTGAGTGGTGCTAATCATGTGACTAATCAAGAACTGATCACGTGGCTCTCATGCACTGATGATGTGCCTCAGGAGGCAATAACCAAAGAGCTGAGCAGGCACGAATCACGCAATCAGCAGGCAATAATCATGGACCTCAGCTGTGATGAATCATGCTGCTCAGCTGGCAATCATCAAGCAGCTGAATAGGCAGGAATCAGACGGCTCAGCTGGCCATTGTCAAGCAGATGAGCAGGCAGGAATCACGCAGCTCAGCTGGCAATTGTCAAGCAGCGGAGCAGACAGGAAAAACGGAGCTCAGTAGGCCCTGATCACGTGACTGAGCACACACGGATCACGTGACTGATAATGAACTGATCACGAGGCTATAATGCACTGATCACCTGACTGCGCATGCACTGATCATGTGGATGATCATACACTGATCACGTGGCTGATCACGCAATGATCACGTGACTGATCATGCATGATCACGTGGCTATCATGCACTGCTCACATGACTGAGCATGCACTGATCACGTAGCTATCATGCATTGATCACTTGGCTATCATGCACTAATCACGTGGCTGATCATGCACTGATCACGAAGCTGATCATACACTGATCACGGGACTGTGCATGCACTGATCACGTGGCTGATCATGCACTGATCACGTGGCTGATCATGCAATGATAACCTGGCTATCATACACTGATCACGTGACTGATCATGCACTCTTCACTGGCCTGATCATGCACTGATCCCGTGGCTGATCATGCAATGATCAGGAAGCTGATCATACACTGATCACGTGACTCTGCCTGCTGTGTGGCTGATCATGCACTGATCACGTGGCTGATCATACACTGATCACGTGGCTGATCATGCACTGATCACGGTGCGGATCATGAACTGATCACGTGGCTGATCATACACTGATCACGTGGCTGTTCATGCACTGATCACGTGGCTGATCATACACTTATCAAATTACTGATAATGCACTGATCACGTGCCTGATTATGCACTGATCACGAAGCTGACCATACACTGACTGTGCATGCACTGATCACGTGGCTGATAATGCACTGATCACGTGGCTGATCATGCACTGATCACCTGGCTGATCATACACTGATCACATGGCTGATCATGCACTGATCACGTGGCTGATCATACACTGATCACGTGGCTGATCATGCACTGATCACGTGTCTGATCATCCACTGATTTGAAGCTGATCATAGACTGATCACGTGATTCATGCACTGATCCCGGGGCTGATCATGCACATATCAAGTGGCTGATCAAGCACTGATCACGTGACTGATCATGCACTGATCACGTGGCTGATCATGCACTGATCACGTGGCTGATCATGCACTAATCACGTAGCTGATCATATACTGATCACGTGACTGTGCATGCACTGATAACTTGGCTGATCATGCCCTGATCACGAGGCTGATCATGCACTGATCACGTGCCTGATCATGCACTAATCACTTGGCGGAACATGCACTATTCACGTGGCTGATCATACACTGATCACGTGGCTGACCATACTCTGATCACGTGGCTGATCATACACTGATCACGTGGCTGATCATGCACTGATCACGTGTCTATCATGCACTAATCACGTGAATGCGCATGAACTGATCACTTACCTGTTCATGCAGTGATTCCGTGGCTATCATGCACTGATCACGTGGCTGATCATGCACTGATCACATGACTGATTAAGCACGATCGCGTAGCTATAATGCACTGATCACATGACTGCGCATGCCATGATCATGTGACTGATCATGCACTGATCACGTGGCTATCATGCACTGATAACGTGGCTGATCATGCAGTGATCACGTGACTGATTATGCACTGATCGAGAAGCTATCATGCACTGATCACATGACAGCTCATGCCATGATCGCGTGACTGATCATGCACTGATCACGTGGCTATCATGCACTGATCATATGGCTAATCATACATTGATCACCTAAATAATCATGCACTCATCCCCGGGTGGTCTTGCACTGATCACGTGGCTGATCAGGCACTGATAACTTAGCTATCATGCACTGATCACATGACTGCGCAAGAACTGTACACGTGGATATCATACACTGGACACGTGACAGATCATGCACTGATCACGTGACTGATCATGCACTGATCTGGTGGCTATCATGCATTGATCACGTGATTGCTCATACACAGATCACGTGACTGATCATGCACTGATCACGTGACTGCACATGCACTGATCATGTAAATGTAGGCAATGATCACATGGCTATCATGCACTGATCACGTGGCTGATCATGCACTGATCATGAGACTGAGCATGCACTGATCACGTAGCTATCATGCATTGATCAATTGGCTATCATGCACTGATCACGTGGCTGATCATACACTGATCACGTGGCTGATCATGCACTAATCACGTTGCTTATCATGCACTGATCAGGTGGCTATCATGCACTGATCACGTGGCTGATCATGCACTGCTCACATGGCTGATCGTACACTGATCACGTGGCTGATCATGCACTAATCACGTTCCTTATCCTGCAATGACAGGTTGTTATCATGCACTGATCACATGGCTGATCATACACTGATCACGTGACTGCGCATGCACTGATCACATGACTGATCATGCACTGATCATGTGGCTGATCATGCACTGATAAGCTGGCTATCATACACTGATCAGGTGACTGATCATGCACTCTTCACGTGCCTGATCATGCACTGATCACGTGGCTGATCATGCACTGAATACGAAGCTGATCATACACTGATCACGTGACTGTGCATGCACTGATAACTTGGCTGGTCATGTACTAATCCCGTGGCTGATCATGCACTAATCACATTGCCGATCATGCACTGATCTGGTGCCTATCATGCATTGATCCCGTGGTTGAACATACACTGATCACATGACTGATCATGCACTGATCACCTGGCTATCATGCACTGATCACGTAGCTGATCATGCACTGATCAAGTGATTGAACATGCACTGAAGACGTGACTGATCCTGCACTAATCACATGGCTATCATGCACTGATCATGTGACTGCGCATCCACTGATCTCGAGGATGATCGTACACTGATCACGTGGCTGATCAGGAACTGATCACATGACTGACCATACAGTGATTACGTGTCTGAATATTGCTGATCATGTTATTGATCATGTGCTGATCAGGTGTGTATCAGGCACTGATCACCTGACTGCGCATGCACTGACCATGTAACTGTAGGCAATTATCACATGGCTATCATGCAGTGATCACGTGGATGATCATGCACTGACCATGCACTGATCACGTAGCTATCATGCATTGATCACTTGGCTGTCATGCACTGATCACGTGGCTGATCATACACTGATCACGTGACTGCACATGCACTGATGACATGGCTGATCATACAGTGATCACGTGGCTGATCATGCACTGATCATGTGGTTGATCATGCACTAATCACGTTGCTGATCATGCACTGATCAGGTGGCTATCATGCACTGCTTACGTGGCTGATCATGCACTGTTCACGTGGATATCATGCACTGATCACGTGGCTGATCATGCACTGATCATTGACTGATCATGCACTGATCACGTGCCTGATCATTCACTGATCACCTGGCTGATCATGCACTGATCACGAAGCTGATCATACACTGATCACGTGACTGCATGCACTGATCATTTCGATGATCATGCATTGATCAAGGGGCTGATCATGCACTGACCACGTGGCTGATCCTACAATGATCACGTGACTGATCATGCACTGATCACGCGGCTGACCATGCACTGATCACGAAGCTGATCATACACTGATCACGTGACTGTGCATGCACTGATAACGTGGGTGATCATGCACTGATCACGTGTTTGATCATGCACTGATCACGTGGCTGATCATACACTGTTCATGTGCCTGATCATGCACTAAATATGTTGCGGATCATGCACTGATCACGTGCTGATCATGCACTGATCACCTGGCTGATCATACTCTGATCACCTGGCTGATCAGACACTGATCACGTGGCTGATCATACTCTGAACACGAAGCTGATCATACACTGATCACGTGACTGCATGCACTGATCAATTGACTGCCCATGCACTGATCACGTGGATGATCATGCGCTGATCATGTGACTGATCATGCACTAAAAAAATGGCTGATCAAGCCCTGATCACGTGACTGATCATGCACTGTTCACGTAGCTGATCATACAATGATCACGTGACTGTGCATGCACTGATCACTTGGCTGATCATGCACAGATCACATGGCTATCATGCACTGATCACTTGATTGTGCATGCAATAATCACGTGGATGATCATGCATTTATCACGTGGCTGATCATGCACTGATCACAAGGGTGATCATGAACTGATCACGTGACTTAGCATGCTGTGATCTCGTGTCTGAATGGTGCTGATCATGTGACTAATCAAGAACTGATCACGTGGCTATCATGCACTGATCACGTGGCTGATCATACACTGATCACGTGGCTATCATGCACTGATCACTTGATTGTGCATGCAATAATCACGTGGATGATCATGCATGTATCACCTGGCTGATCATGCACTGATCACAAGGGTGATCATGAACTGATCACGTGACTTAGCATGCTGTGATCTCGGGTCTGAATGGTGCTAATCATGTGACTAATCAAGAACTGATCACGTGGCTCTCATGCACTGATCACGTGGCTAGGAGGCACGGATCAAGTGCTGATCATGCACTGATCACGCGATCAGCAGGCACTGATCACGCACTTCCGTGACTGATCATGCTGATCACGTGGCACTGATCATGCAGCTGATCAGGCAGATCAGACGCTCCTGGCCATGTCATGCACTGATCATGCACGAATCACGCGGATCAGCTGGCAACTGTCACGCGGCTGATCATACACGGATCACGTGGCTGCATGCACTGATCACGTGGCTGATCATACACTTATCACATTACTGATCATGCACTGATCACGTGGCTGATCATGCACTGATCACGTGACTGATCATACACTGATCCCGTGCCTCACTGATCACGTGGCTGATAATGCACTGATCACGTGGCTGATCATGCACTGATCACCTGGCTGATCATACACTGATCACGTGGCTGATCATACACTGATCACGTGTCTGATCATCCACTGATCACTTGGCTGATCATGGACTGATCACGTGGCTATTCATGCACTGATCACGGGGCTGATCATATACTGATCACGTGACTGTGCATGCACTGATAACTTGGCTGATCATGCCCTGATCACGTGGCTGATCATGCACTGATCACATGGCTGATCATACACTGATCACGTGCCTGATCATGCACTAATAACGTGGCGTGAACATGCACTGATCACGTGGCTGATCATGCACTGATCACGTGGCTGACCATACACTGATCACGTGACTGTGCATGATCCGTGGCTGATCATGCACTGATCACGTGGCTGATCATGCACTGATCACGTGGCTGATCATGCACTGATCACGTTGCTGATCATGCACTGATCACGTGGCTGATCATGCACTGATCACGTGGCTGATCATGCACTGATCACGTGGCTGATCATGCACTGATCACGTGGCTGATCATGCACTGATCACGTGGCTGATCATGCACTGATCACGTGGCTGATCATGCACTGACTGTGCATGCACTGATCACGTGGCTGATCATGCACTGATCACGTGGCTGATCATGCACTGATCACGTGGCTGATCATGCACTGATCACGTGGCTGATCATGCACTGATCACGTGGCTGATCATGCACTGATCACGTGGCTGACCATGCACTGATCACGTGGCTATCATGCACTGATCTGACGCTGATCATGCACTGATCACGTGACCATGCACTGATCACGTGGCTGATCATGCACTGATCACGTGGCTGATCATGCACTGATCACGTGGCTGATCATGCACTGATCACGTGGCTGATCATGCACTGATCACGTGGCTGATCATGCACTGATCACGTGGCTGATCATGCACTGATCACGTGACTGATCATGCACTGATCACGTGGCTGATCATGCACTGATCACGTGGCTGATCATGCACTGATCACGTGGCTGATCATGCACTGATCACGTGGCTGATCATGCACTGATCACGTGGCTGATCATGCACTGATCACGTGACTGATCATGCACTGATCACGTGGCTGATCATGCACTGATCACGTGGCTGATCATGCACTGATCACGTGGCTATCATGCACTGATCACGTGCCTGCGCATGCACTGATCACGTGGCTGATCATGCACTGATCACGTGACTATCATGCACTGATCACGTGGCTGATCATGCACTGATCACGTGACTGATCATGCACTGATCACGTGGCTATCATGCACTGATCACGTGACTGCGCATGCACCTGGTCACGTGGCTGATCATGCACTGATCACGTGGCTGATCATGCACTGATCACGTGGCTGATCATGCACTGATCACGTGACTCGGCATGCACTGATCACGTGGCTGATCATGCACTGATCACGTGACAGATCATGCACTGATCACGTGACTGATCATGCACTGATCACGTGGCTATCATGCACTGATCACGTGGCTGATCATGCACTGATCACGTGACTGATCATGCACTGATCACGTGACTGATCATGCACTGATCACGTGGCTGATCATGCACTGATCACGCAGCTATCACGCACTGATCACGTGAGCAGGCATGCACTGATCACGTGGCTGATCATACACTGATCACGTGACTGATCATGCACTGCTCACGTGGCTGATCATGCACTGATCACGTGGCTGATCATGCACTGATCACGTGACTGATCATGCACTGATCACGTGGCTGATCACGCACTGATCACGTGACTGGTCATGCAATGATCACGCGACTGAGCAGGCACGGATCACGCATGGCAATCATGCAGTGATCACGTGGCTGATCATGCACTGATCACGAGACTGAGCATGCACTGATCACGCGGCTCATCATGTCCTGATCACGTGACTGAGAATGCACTGATCACGTGGCTGATCATGCGCTGACCACGTGACTGATCATGCACTGATCACGTGGCTGATCATGCACTGATCACGTGGCTGATCATGCACTGATCACGTGACTGGTCATGCACTGATCACGTGGCTGATCGCGCACTGATCACGCGGCTGAGCATGCAGTGATCGCGCGGCTGGTCATGCACCTGACACGCGGCTGATCATGCACTGATCACGTGGCTGAGCATGCACTGATCACGTGACTGAGCACGCACTGATCACGTGGCTGATCATGCACTGATCACGTGACTGATCATGCACTGATCACCTGGCTATCATGCACTGATCATGTAACTGTATGCACTGATCACGTGGCTGATCATGCACTGATCACGTGGCTGATCATGCACTGATCACGTGGCTGCTCATGCACTGATCACGTGGCTGAGCATGCACTGATCACGTGGCTGATCATGCAGCTCATCACGTGGCTGATCATGCACTGATCACGCGGCTCATCAGGCACTGATCACGTGGCTGATCATGCACTGATCACGTGGCTGATCATACACTGATCACGTGACTGATCATGCACTGATCACGTGGCTATCATGCACTGATCACGTGGCTGATCATGCACTGATCACGTGGCTGATCATGCACTGATCACGTGACTGATCATGCACTGATCACGTGGCTATCATGCACTGATCACGTGGCTGGTCATGCACTGATCACGTGGCTGATCACACACTCATCACGTGACTGATCATGCACTGATCACGTGGCTGATCATGCACTGATCACGTGGCTGATCACTGATCACGTGACTGATCATGCACTGATCACGTGATTGATCATACACTGATCACGTGACTGATCATGCACTGATCACGTGGCTATCATGCACTGATCACGTGGCTCATCATGCACTGATCACGTGGCTGATCATGCACTGATCCATGCACTGATCACGTGGCTGATCATGCACTGATCACGTGGCTGATCATGCACTGATCACGTGGCTGATCATACACTGATCACGTGACTGATCATGCACTGATCACGTGGCTGATCATGCACTGATCACGTGGCTGATCATGCACTGATCACGTGGCTGATCATGCACTGATCACGTGGCTGATCATGCACTGATCACGTGGCTGATCATGCACTGATCACGTGGCTGATCATGCACTGATCACGTGGCTGATCATGCACTGATCACGTGGCTGATCATGCACTGATCACGTGGCTGATCATGCACTGATCACGTGGCTGATCATGCACTGATCACGTGGCTGATCATGCACTGATCACGTGGCTGATCATACACTGATCACGTGGCTGATCATGCACTGATCACGTGGCTGATCATGCACTGATCACGTGGCTGATCATGCACTGATCACGTGGCTGATCATGCACTGATCACGTGGCTGATCATGCACTGATCACGTGGCTGATCATGCACTGATCACGTGGCTGATCATGCACTGATCACGTGACCGTGCATGCACTGATCACGTGGCTGATCATGCACTGATTACGTGGCTGATCATGCAATGATCACGTGGCTGATCATGCACTGATCACGTGGCTGATCATGCACTGATCACGTGGCTGATCATGCACTGATCACGTGACTGATCATGCAGTGATCACGTGGCTGATCATGCACTGAACACGTGGCTGATCATGCACTGATCACGTGGCTGATCATGCACTGATCACGTGGCTGATCATGCACTGATCACGTGACTGATCATGCACTGATCACGTGGCTGGTCATGCACTGATCACGTGGCTGATCATGCACTGATAACGTGACTGACCATGAACTGATCACAGTGGCTGATCATGCACTGATCACGTGCCTGATCATGCACTGATCACGTGGCTGATCATGCACTGATCACGTGACTGATCATGCACTGATCACGTGGCTGATCATGCAGTGATCACGTGGCTGATCATGCACTGATCACGTGGCTGATCATGCACTGATCACGTGGCTGATCATGCACTGATCACGTGGCTGATCATGCACTGATCACGTGGCTGATCATGCACTGATCACGTGGCTGATCATGCACTGATCACGTGGCTTATTATGCACTGATCACGTGGCTGATCATGCACTGATCACGTGGCTGATCATGCACTGATCACCTGACTGATCATGCACTGATCACGTGGCTGATCCTGCACTGATCACGTGGCTGATCATGCACTGATCACGTGGCTGATCATGCACTGATCACGTGGCTGATCATGCACTGCTCACGTGGCTTCTCATGCGCTGATCACGTGGCTGATCATTCACTGATCACGTGGCTGACCATGCACTGATCACGTGGCTATCATGCACTGATCATGTGCCTCTGGAGGCAATAACCAAAGAGCTGAGCAGGCACGAATCATACAGTCAGCAGGCAATAATCATGGAACTCAGGTGTGAGGAATCATGCTGCTCAGCTGGCAATCATCAAGCAGCTGAGCAGGCAGGAATTACACAGCACAGCTGGCAATTGTCAAGCAGATGAGCAGGCAGGAATCGTGCAGCTCAGCTGGCAATTGTCAAGCAGATGAGCAGACAGTAATCACGCAGCTCAGCAGGCCCTGATCACGTGACTGAGCATGCTCTGTTCACGTGACTGATCATACACTGATCACGTGGCTATCATGCACTGATCACCTGACTGCTCATGCACTGATCACTTGGCTGATCATGCACTGATCACGTGGCTGATCATGCACTGATCACGTAACTGATCATGCACTGATCACGTGGCTATCATGCACTGATCACGTGTCTGATCATGCACTGTTCACGTGGCTGATCATACACTGATCACGTGACTATCATGCACTGATAACGTGGCTGACTCATGCACTGATCACGGCTGATCATACTCTGCTCACGTAACTCCTCATGCACAGATCACGTGGCTGATCATGCACTGATCACGTGGCTCATCATGGACTGATAACATGGCTACCATACACTGGTCACGTGACTGATCATGCACTGTTCACTGGCCTGATCATGCACTGATCACGTGGCTGATCATGCACTGATCACGTGGCTGATCATGCTCTGATCACGTGACTGATCATGCAGTGTGGCTGAACAATGTACCGGTCTCGTGACTGATCATGCACTGATCATGTAGCTGATCCTGCACTGATCACGGTGGCTCATGCACTGATCCGGTGGCTGATCACGCACGTATCACGTGCCTGATCATGCACAGATCACGTGACTGATCATGCACTGATCACGTGACTGATACTGCACTGATCACGTGGCTGATCATGCACTGATCACGGAGCTGATCACACACTGACTGTGCATGCACTGATCACGTGACTGATCATGCACTGATCACGTGGCTGATCATGCACTGATCACCTGGCTGATCATGCACTGATCACGTGGATGATCATGCACTGATCACGTGGCTGATCACACACGGATCACGTGACTGATCATGCACTGATCACGTGGCTGATCATGCACTGATCACGTGCTGATCATGCACTGATCACGTGGCTGATCATGCACTGGTCACGTGACTGATCACACACGTATCACGTGACTGATCATGCACTGATCGCGTGGCTGATCATGCACAGATCACGTGGCTGATCATGCAATGATCACGTAGCTGACCATGTACTGGTCACGTGGCTGATCATGCACTGATCACGGCTGATCATGCACAGATCACGTAGCTGATCATGCAATGATCACGTAGCTGACCATGTACTGGTCACGTGATTGATCATGCACTGATCACGTGGCTGATCATGCACTGATCACGTGACTGATCATGCACTGATCACGTGGCTGATCATGCACTGATCACGTGGCTATCATGCACTGCTCACGTGGCTGATCATTCAATGATCACGCAGCTACAATGCACTGGTTACGTGACTGATCATGCACTGATCACGTAATTGATCATGCACTGATCACCTGGCTTATCATGCATTGATTATGTGATTCATCATGTGCTGATCACATGTTTGATCATACACTGATCATGTAGCGATCAGGCAATGAACAAATGACTGAGTAGGCAGGATCATGTGGCTAATCATGCACTCAGCTCGTGGATATCATGCAATGCTCACCTGGCTGATCATGCAGTGATCAGGCGACAGATTATGCACAGATCAATTTATCAAGCACTGATGACATGACAGCTCAGCTGGCATGTTCACGTGGCAGATCACGAAGCTATGCACTGATCACGTGACTGAGCATGCACGGATCACATGGCTAATCCTGCACTGCTCACCTGACTCATCATGCATTGATCACGGGCTGATCACACACGTATCACGTGACTGATCATGCACTGATCACGTGGTTATCATGCACTGATCACGTGGCTATTCATGCACTGATCACGTGGATATCATACACTGATCACGTGGCTGATCATACACGTATCACGTGACTGATCATGCACTGATCCCGTGGCTATCATGCATTGATCACGTGGTTGATCATGCACTGATCACGTGACTGATCATGCAATGATTACGTGACTGCACATGCACTGATCATGTAAATGTAGGCAATGATCACATGGCTACCATGTACTGATCCCGTGACTGATCATGCACTGATCACGTGACTGTTCATGCACTTATCACGTGGCTATCATGCACTGATCACTTGGCTGTCATATACTGATCACGTGCCTGGTCATGCACAGATCACGTGGCTGATCATGCACTGATCACGTCACTGATCATGCACTGATCACGTGGCTATCATGCACTACTCACGTGGCTGATCATGCAATGATCACATGGCTGACCATGTACACAGATCACGTGACTGATCATACACCCATCAGGTGACTTATCATGCAATGATCAGGTTGCTATCATGCACTGATCACGTGGCTGATCATACACTGATCACGTGGCTGATCATGCACTGATCACATGACTGATCATGCACTGATCACGTGGCAGATCATGCACTGATCACCTGGCTATCATGCACTGATCACGTGGCTGATCATGCACTGATCACGTGGCTGATCATGCACTGATCACGTGGCTGATCATGCACTGATCACGAAGCTGATCATGCACTGATCACGTGACTGAGCATGCACTGATCTCGTGACTGATCTTGCACTGATCCCGTGACTGATCATGCACTGATCACGTGACTGATCATGCACTGATCATGGTGGCTATCATGCACTGATCACGTGGTTGATAATACACTGAACACGTGGATGTTCATGCAATAATCACCTGGCTATCATGCACTGATCACGTGGCTGATCATACACTGATCATGTGCCTGATCATACACTGATCACGTGGCTGATCATGCACTGATCACGTGGCTATCATACACTGATCACGTGGCTGATCATGCATTACTCAAGTGGCTGATCATACACTGATCACGTGACTGATCATGCACTGATTACATGGCTGATCATGCACTGATCACTGGCTGAAGTTGATCATACACTGATCATGCTGATCACGTGTACATGCACTGATCACGTGGCTGATCATGCACTGATCATGCGGCTGTATGCACTGATCACGTGGTTGATAATACACTGAACATGTGGATGTTCATGCACTGATCATAATCACGTTGTGGACCATGCACTGATCACGTGGCTGATCATACACTGATCCTGTGCCTGATCATACACTGATCACGTGGCTGATCATGCACTGATCACGTGGCTGATCATACACTGATCACGTGGCTGATCATGCATTACTCACGTGGCTTATCATGCACTGATCACGTGGCTGATCGTACACTGATCACGCGGATTAACATGCACTAATCACGTGGCTTATCATGCACTGATCAGGTTGCTATCATGCACTGATCACGTGGCTGATCATACACTGATCACTGACAGCGCATGCACTGATCACGTGACTCATCATGCACTAATCACGTGTCTGATCATGCACTGAACACGTGGCTGATCATACACTGATCACGTGACTGCATGCACTGATCACGTCGATGATCATGCACTGATCACGGGCTGATCATGCATTGCTCAAGTTGCTGATCATGCACTGATCACGTGACTGATCATGCACTGATTACATGGCTGATCATGCACTGATCACGAAGTTGATCATACACTGATCACGTGACTGTACATGCACTGATCACGTGGCTGATCATGCACTGATCACGTGCTGATCATGCACTGATCACGTGGTTGATCATACACTGATCATGTGGCTGTTCATGCAATAATCACGTTGCGGACCATGCACTGATCACGTGGCTGATCATACACTGATCACGTGGCTGATCATACACTGATCACGTGGCTGATCATGCACTGATCACGTGGCTGATCATACACTGATCACGGCTGATCATGCACTACTCACGTTGCTTATCATGCACTGATCACGTGTCTGATCATGCACTGATCACGTGGATTATCATGCACTGATCACGTGGCTGATCATGCACTGATCACGTGGCTGATCATGCACTGATCACGTGGCTGATCATGCACTGATCACGTGACTGCGCATTCACTGATCACGTGACTCATCATGCACTAATCACGTGTCTGATCATGCACTGATCACGTGGCTGATCATGCACTGATCACGTGACTGGGCATGCACTGATCACGTAACTGCTCATGCACTGATCACGTGGCTGATCATGCACTGATTACGTGGCTGATCATGCACTGATCACGTGGCTGATCATGCACTGATCACTTGGCTGACCATGGTGCTCATCTCGTTACTGATCATGCACTGATCACGTGGCTGATCATGCACTGATCACGTGACTGATCATGCACTGATCACGTTGACTGCACATGCACTGATCACGTGGCTGATCATGCACTGATCACGTGGCTGATCATGCACTGATCACGTGACTGAGCATGCACTGATCACGTAGCTTATCATGCAGTGATCACGTGGCTGATCATGCACTGCTCACGTGACTGAGCATGCACTGATCACGTGGCTGCTCATGCATTGATCACGTGGCTATCATGCACTGAACACGTGGCTGATCATACACTGATCACGCTAACTCACATGCACTGATCACGTGGACTGACGATACTGATCACGTGGCTGATCATGCACTGATTACGTGGCTCATCATGCACTGATCATGTAGCTGATCAGCTGGCACTGATCACGTACTGATCATGCTCTGATTCCGTGGCTCATCATGCACTGATCACGCACTGATCATGCACTGGTCATGTGACTGATAATGCACTGATCACGTGCTGATCATACACGGATCACGTGACTGATCATGCACTGATCACGTGCCTGATCATGCACTGATCACGTGGCTGATCATGCACTGATCAAGTGTCTGATCATGCACTGATGACGTGGCTGATCATGCAATGATAACCTGGCTGATCATACACTGATCACGTGACTAATCATGCACTGTTCACGTGCCTGATCATGCACTGACCACGTGGCTGATCATGCACTGATCACGTAGCTGATCATGCACTGATCACGTGGCTGATCATGCACTGATCACGTGGCTGATCATGCACTGATCACGTGGCTGATCATGCACTGATCATGTGGCTGATCATGCACTGATCACGTGGCGGATCATGCACGGATCACGTGGCTAATCATACACTGATCACGTGACTGTTCATGCACTGATCACGTGGCTGATCATGCACTGATCACGTGACTGATAATGCACTGATCACGTGCCTGATCATACACTGATCATGTGCTGATCATGCACTGATCACGTGGCTGATCATGCACTGATCACGTGGCTGATCATGCACTGATCACGTGGCTGATCATGCACTGATCACGTGGCTGATCATGCACTGATCACGTGGCTGATCATACACTGATCACGTGGCTGATCATGAACTGATCACGTGACTGATCATGCAGTGATCTCGTGCCTGATCATGCACTGATCACGGTGCGGATCATGCACTGATCACGTG
This sequence comes from Bos javanicus, assembly GCF_032452875.1. NCBI lineage: Eukaryota > Metazoa > Chordata > Mammalia > Artiodactyla > Bovidae > Bos > Bos javanicus. The sequence goes on along the minus strand of NW_026893932.1, from coordinate 169,843 downwards.
GCTGATCATACACTGATCACGTGGCTGTTCATGCACTGATCACGTGGCTGATCATACACTGATCACGGCTGATAATGCACTGATCACGTGCCTGATTATGCACTGATCACGTGACTGTGCATGCATTGATCACGTGGCTGATAATGCACTGATCACCTGGCTGATCATGTACTGATCAGGTGGCTGATCATGCACTGATCAGGTGGCTGATCATGCACTGATCACGTGGCTGATCATAAACTGATCATGTGACTGATCATGAACTGATCACGTGACTGATCATGCAGTGATCTCCTGCCTGATCATGCACTGATCACGTGGCTGATCATAAACTGATCATGTGACTGATCATGAACTGATCATGTGACTGATCATTCACTGAACACGTGGCTGATAATGCACTGATCACGTAGCTGATCATATACTGATCACGTGACTGTGCATGCACTGATAACTTGGCTGATCATGCACTGATCACGTGGCTGACCATACTCTGATCACGTGGCTGATCATACACTGATCACGTGGCTGATCATTCTCTGATGAAGAAGCTGATCATACACTGATCACGTGGCTGATCATGCACTGATCACGTGTCTATCATGCACTAATAACGTGACTGTGCAAGAACTGATCACTTACCTGTTCATGCACTGATTACGTGGCTATCATGCACTGATCACGTGGCTGATCATGCACTGATCACATGACTGATTATGCACTTATCGCGTATCTATAATGCACTGATCACATGACTGTGCATTCCATGATCATGTGACTGATCATGCACTGATCTCGTGGCTATCATGCACTGATGATGTGGCTGATCATGCACTGATCCCGTGACTGATTATTCACTGATCAAGTTTCTATCATGCACTGAACACGTGGCTGCTCATACACTGATCACGTGACTAGGCATGCACTAATCACGTGACTGCACATGCACTGAGCAGTGGCTAAGTGTAGGCAATGATCACGTGGCTATCATGCACTGATCACGTGGCTTATTATGCACTGCTCATGTGACTGAGCATGCACTGATCACATAGCTATCATGCATTGATCCCTTGTCTGTCATGAACTGAACACATGGCTGATCATACACTGATCACGTGACTGCACATGCACTGATGAAGTGACTGATCATACAGTGATCACGTTGGTATCATGCACTGATTACATGGCTATCATGCACTGATCCCATGGCTCATCATGCACTGATCTCGTGACTGACATGCACTGATCAGTAAATGTCATGCACTGGTCACTTGGCTGTCATGCACTGATCACCTGGCTGATCATACACTGATCACCTGACTGCACATGCACTGATGACGTGGCTGATCATACAGTGACCACGTGGCTGATCATGCACTGATCATGTGGTTGATCATGCACTAATCACGTTGCTGATCATGCACTGGTCAGGTGGCTATCATGCACTGATTACGCGGCTGATCACGCACTGATCACATGGCAATCATGCACTGATCACGTGTCTTATCACACACTGATAATTGATTGATCATGCACTTATCACGTGCCTGATCATGCACTGATCACGCGGCTGACCATGCACTGATCACGAAGCTGATCATACACTGATCACGTGACTGTGCATGCACTGATAACGTGGGTGATCATGCACTGATCACGTGTCTGATCATGCACTGATCACGTGGCTGATCATACACTGTTCATGTGCCTGATCATGCACTAAATATGTTGCGGATCATGCACTGATGACGTGGCTGATCATACAGTGATCACGTGGCTGATCATACTCTGATTACCTGGCTGATCAGACACTGATCACGAAGCTGATCATACAATGATCACGTGACTGTGCATGCACTGATAACGTGGGTGATCATGCACTGATCACGTGTCTGATCATGCACTGATCACGTGGCTGATCATACACTGTTCATGTGGCTGATCATGCACTAAATATGTTGCGGATCATGCACTGATCACCTGGCTATCATGCACTGATCACGTAGCTGATCATGCACTGATCAAGTGATTGAACATGCACTGAAGACGTGACTGATCCTGCACTAATCACATGGCTATCATGCACTGATCATGTGACTGCGCATCCACTGATCTCGAGGATGATCGTACACTGATCACGTGGCTGATCAGGAACTGATCACATGACTGACCATACAGTGATCACGTGTCTGAATATTGCTGATCATGTTATTGATCATGTGCTGATCAGGTGTGTATCAGGCACTGATCACCTGACTGCGCATGCACTGACCATGTAACTGTAGGCAATTATCACATGGCTATCATGCAGTGATCACGTGGATGATCATGCACTGACCATGCACTGATCACGTAGCTATCATGCATTGATCACTTGGCTGTCATGCACTGATCACGTGGCTGATCATACACTGATCACGTGACTGCACATGCACTGATGACATGGCTGATCATACAGTGATCACGTGGCTGATCATGCACTGATCATGTGGTTGATCATGCACTAATCACGTTGCTGATCATGCACTGATCAGGTGGCTATCATGCACTGCTTACGAGGCTGATCATGCACTGATCACATGGCAATCATGCACTGATCACGTGTCTTATCATACACTGATCATTGACTGATCATGCACTGATCACGTGCCTGATCATTCACTGATCACCTGGCTGATCATGCACTGATCACGAAGCTGATCATACACTGATCACGTGACTGCATGCACTGATCATTTCGATGATCATGCATTGATCAAGGGGCTGATCATGCACTGACCACGTGGCTGATCCTACAATGATCACGTGACTGATCATGCACTGATCACGCGGCTGACCATGCACTGATCACGAAGCTGATCATACACTGATCACGTGACTGTGCATGCACTGATAACGTGGGTGATCATGCACTGATCACGTGTTTGATCATGCACTGATCACGTGGCTGATCATACACTGTTCATGTGCCTGATCATGCACTAAATATGTTGCGGATCATGCACTGATCCCGTAGCTGATCATACACTGATCACCTGGCTGATCATACTCTGATCACCTGGCTGATCAGACACTGATCACGTGGCTGATCATACTCTGAACACGAAGCTGATCATACACTGATCACGTGACTGCATGCACTGATCAATTGACTGCCCATGCACTGATCACGTGGATGATCATACGCTGATCATGTGACTGATCATGCACTAAAAAAATGGCTGATCAAGCCCTGATCACATGACTGATCATGCACTGTTCACGAAGCTGATCATACAATGATCACGTGACTGTGCATGCACTGATCACTTGGCTGATCATGCACAGATCACATGGCTATCATGCACTGATCACTTGATTGTGCATGCAATAATCACGTGGATGATCATGCATTTATCACGTGGCTGATCATGCACTAATCACAAGGGTGATCATGAACTGATCACGTGACTTAGCATGCTGTGATCTCGTGTCTGAATGGTGCTGATCATGTGACTAATCAAGAACTGATCACGTGGATATCATGCACTGATCACGTGGCTGATCATACACTGATCACGTGGCTATCATGCACTGATCACTTGATTGTGCATGCAATAATCACGTGGATGATCATGCATGTATCACCTGGTTGATCATGCACTAATCACAAGGGTGATCATGAACTGATCACGTGACTTAGCATGCTGTGATCTCGGGTCTGAGTGGTGCTAATCATGTGACTAATCAAGAACTGATCACGTGGCTCTCATGCACTGATCACGTGGCTATAAGGCACGGATCATGTGACTGATCATGCAGTGATCACTTCGCTATCATGCACTGATCACGTGACTGATCATGCACTGATCACGTGGCTGATCATGCACTGATCACAGTGCGGATCATGAACTGATCACGTGGCTGATCATACACTGATCACGTGGCTGTTCATGCAGTGATCACGTGGCTGATCATACACTTATCAAATTACTGATAATGCACTGATCACGTGCCTGATTATGCACTGATCACGAAGCTGACCATACACTGACTGTGCATGCACTGATCACGTGGCTGATAATGCACTGATCACGTGGCTGATCATGCACTGATCACCTGGCTGATCATACACTGATCACATGGCTGATCATACACTGATCACGTGTCTGATCATCCACTGATTTGAAGCTGATCATAGACTGATCACGTGATTCATGCACTGATCACGGGGCTGATCATATACTGATCACGTGACTGTGCATGCACTGATAACTTGGCTGATCATGCCCTGATCACGAGGCTGATCATGCACTGATCACATGGCTGATCATACACTGATCACGTGCCTGATCATGCACTAATAACGTTGCGCAACATGCACTATTTACGTGGCTGATCATACACTGATCACGTGGCTGACCATACTCTGATCACGTGGCTGATCATACACTTATCACGTGGCTGATCATGCACTGATCACGTGTCTATCATGCACTAATCACGTGAATGCGCATGAACTGATCACTTACCTGTTTATGCAGTGATTACGTGGCTTTCATGCACTGATCACGTGGCTGATCATGCACTGATCACGTGGCTATCATGCACTGATCACGTGGCTGATCATGCAGTGATCACGTGACTGATCATGCACTGATCACGTGGATGATGATACACCGATCACGTGACTGTTCATGCACTGATCACGTGGCTGATCATGCACTGATACCATGACTGAGCATGGACTGATCACTTGACTGTCATGTAGTGATCACGTGACTGAAAGGCGCTGAACATGTGACTGATCATGTGCTGATCATGTTTGCTATCATACACTGATCATGTGGCTCTGGAGGCAATAATTAAAGAGCTGAGTAGGCACGAATCACACAATCAGCAGGCAATAATCATGGAACTCAGCTATGACGAATCATGCTGCTCAGATGGCAATAATCAAGCAGCTGAGCAGGCAGGAATTACGCAGCACAGCTGGCAATTGTCAAGCAGATGACAGGGAGGAATCATGCAGCTCAGCTGGCAATTGTCAAGCAGATGAGCAGACAGGAATCACGCAGCTCAGCAGGCCCTGATCATGTGAGTGAGCACCCACTGTTCACGTGGCTTATCATACACTGATCACATGACAGATCATGCACTTATCACGTGGCTATTATTCACTGATCACGTGACTGTGCATGCACTGATCACGTGGATGATCATGCACTGATCACGTGACTGATCCTGCACTGATCAGGTGGCTCTCAAGCACTGATCACGTGACTGATTATGCACTGATCACGTGGCTGATTATACTCTCATCACGTGACTGATCATGCACTTATCACGGGGCTATCATGCACTTATCACATGGCTGATCGTATACTGATCATGTGGCTGATCATGCACTGATCACATGATTGATCATGCGCTGATCACGTGACTCTCATGCACTGATCAGGTTGCTATCATGCACTGATCACGTGGCTCATCATACACTGATCACGTGACTGATCATGCACTGATCACGAGGCTATCATGCACTGATCAGGTGGCTATCATGCACTGATCACGTGGCTGGTCATACACTGATCACGTGACTGATCATGCACTCTTCACGTGCCTGATCATGCACTGATAACATGGCTGATCATGCATTTATGACGAAGCTGATCATACACTGATCATGTGATGGTGCATGCACTGATCACGTGGCTGATCATGCTTTAATCACTTGGGTGATCATGCACTGATCACGTGGCTGATCATACACTGACCACGTGACTGATCATGCACTGATCACGTGGCTGATCATGCACTGATCACAAGGCTGATCATGGACTGATCACGTGGCTGATCATGCACTGATCACGGGGGTGATAATGCACTGATTACGTGGCTGATCATGCACTGATCACGTGGGTGATCATGCACTGATCACGTGGCTGATCAAACACTGATCACGTGAATGATCATGCACTAATAACGTTGCGGATCATTCACTGAACACGTGGCTGATCATGCACTGATCACGAAGCTGATCATACACTGATCACGTGACCGTGCATGCACTGATCACGTGGCTGATCATGCACTGATTACGTGGGTGATCATGCAATGATCATGTGGCAGATCATGCACTGATCACGTGGCTGATCATACACTGATCACGTGACTGCCCATGCATTGATCACGTGACTGATCATGCAGTGATCACGTGGCTATCATTTACTGATCACGTGTCTATCATGCACTGAAAAAGTGGCTGATCATACAATGATCACGTGACTGTGCCTGCACTAGTCACGTGACTGCACATGCACTGATCACGTAATTGTAGGCAATGATCACGTGGCTATCATGCACTGATTACGTGGCTGATCATGCACTGCTAATGTGACTGACCATGAACTAATCACGTAGCTATCATGCATTGATCACTTGTCTTCATGCACTGAACACATGGCTGATCATACACTGATCACGTGACTGCCCATACTGAACACCTGGCTGATCATACAGTGACCACATGGCTGATCATGCACTGATTACATGGCTGATCATGCACTGATCACGTAGCTATCATGCACTGATCACATGGCTATCATGCACTGATCCCATGGCTCATCATGCACTGATCACGTGACTGATCATGCAGTGGTCACGTGACTTATTATGCACTGATCACATGCCTGATCATGCACTGATCACGTGCCTGATCATGCACTGATCACATGACTGATCATGCACAGATCACTTGCCTGATCATGCACTGATCCCATCGCTGATCATCCACTGAACACAAAGCTGATCATACACTGATCACGTGACTGTGCATGCACTTATCACATGGCTGATCATGCACTGCCACGTGGCTTCTCATGCGCTGATCACGTGGCTGATCATTCACTAATCACGTTGCTTACCATGCACTGATCAGGTGGCTATCATGCACTGATAACGTGACTGTGCATGCAGTTATGACGTGGCGGATCATGCACTGATCACGTGGTGATCTTGCACTGATCACGTGGCTGATCATACACTGATCACGTGGCTGATCATGCACTAATCACGTTGTGGATAATGCACTGATCATGTGGCTGATCATATACTGATCACGTGCCTGATAATGCACTAAACACTTTGCGGATCATGCACTGATCACGTGGCTGATCATACACTGATCACGTGGCTGACCATACTCTGATCACGTGGCTGATCATGCAGTGATCACGTGGCTGCTCATACTCTGAACAAAAAGCTGATCATACACTGATCATGTGACTACATGCACTGATCACTTGACTGTGCATGCACTGATCACATGGATGATCATACGCTAATCATGTGACTGATCATGCACTAAAAAAATGGCCGATCATGCACTGATCACCTGACTGATCATGCACTGATTAATCATGTATGGTCACGTGGCTATCATGCACTGATCACCTGGCTGATTATACACTGATCACGTGACTGATCATGCACAGATCACGTGGCTATCATGCACTGATCACTTGATTGTGCATGCAATATTCACGTGGATGATCATGCACTTATCACGTGGCTGATCATCCACTAATCCCACGGCAGATCATGAAGTGATCACTTGCCTAATCATGCAGTGATCTCGTGTCTGAATGTTGCTGATCATGTGACTAATCAAGAACTGATCACGTGGCTATCATGCACTGATGCTGTGCCTCAGGAGGCAATAACCAAAGAGCTGAGCAGGCACGAAACATGCAATCAGCAGGCAATAATCATGGACCTCAGCTGTGAGGAATCATGCTGCTCAGCTGGCAATCATCAAGCAGCTGAGCAGGCAGGAATTACACAGCACAGCTGGCAATTGTCAAGCAGATGAGCAGGCAGGAATCACGCAGCTCAGCTGGCAATTGTCAAGCAGCGGAGCAGACAGGAAAAACGCAGCTAAGTAGGCCCTGATCAGGTGACTGAGCACGCACTGTTCAAGTGGCTGATCTTTCACTGATCACGTGGCTGATCATGCGCTGATAACCTGGCTATCATACACTGATCACGTGACTGATCATGCACTCTTCACGTGCCTGATCGAGCACTGATGACGTGGCTGATCATGCATTTATGACAAAGCTGATCACACACTGATAACGTGATTGTGCATGCACTGATCACGTGGCTGATCATGCACTGATCACGTGACTGATCATTCACTAATCTCGTTGCGGATCATGCACTGATCACGTGACTGATCATGCACTGATTACATGGCTGATCATGCACTGATCACTAAGTTGATCATACACTGATCATGTGACTGTACATGCACTGATCACGTGGCTGATCATGCACTGATCACGCGGCTGATTATGCACTGATCACGTGGCTGATAATGCACTGAACACGTGGATGTTCATGCAATAATCACGTTGCGGACCATGCACTGATCACGTGGCTGATCATGCACTGATCATGTGCCTGATCATACACTGATCACGTGGCTGATCATGCACTGATCACGTGGCTGATCATGCACTGATCACGTGGCTGATCATGCACTGATCACGTGGCTTATCATGCACTGATCACGTGACTGATCATGCACTGATTACATGGCTGATCATGCACTGATCACGAAGTTGATCATACACTGATCATGTGACTGCACATGCACTGATCACGTGGCTGATCATGCACTGATCACGTGGCTGATTAGGCACTGATCACGTGGCTGATAATACAGTGAACATGTGGATGTTCATGCAATGATCACGTTGTGTACCATGCACTGATCACGTGGCTGCTCATACAATGACCCTGTGCCTGATCATACACTGATCACGTGGCTGATCATGCACTGATCACGTGGCTGATCATACACTGATCACGTGGCTGATCATGCATTGATCACGTGGCTTATCATGCACTGATCACGTGGCTGATCGTACACTGATCACGTGGCTTAACATGCACTAATCACATGGCTTATCATGCAGTGATCAGGTTGCTGATCATGCACTGATCACGTGGCTGATCATACACTGATCACGTGGCTGCGCATTCAGTGATCACGTGACTCATCATGCACTAATCACGTGTCTGATCATGCACTGATCACGTGGCTGATCATACACTGATCACGTGACTTATCATGCACTGCTCACGTGACTGATCATGCACTGATCACGTGACTGATCATGCACTGATTACATGGCTGATCATGCACTGATCACTAAGTTGATCATACACTGATCATGTGACTGTACATGCACTGATCACGTGGCTGATCATGCATTGATCACGCGGCTGATTATGCACTGACCACGTGGCTGATAATACAATGATCATGTGGCTGTTCATGCAATGATCACGTGGCGGACCATGCACTGATCACGTGGCTGATCATACAATGATCATGTGCCTGAGCATGCACTGATAACGTGGCTGATCATGCACTGATCACGTGGCTGATCATACACTGATCACGTGGCTGATCATACACTGCTCAAGTGCCTGATCATGCACTGAACACGTGGCTGATCGTACACTGATCACGTGGATGAACATACACTAATCACGTTGACTTATCATGCACTGATCAGCTGGCTATCATACACTGATCACGTGGCTGATCATACACTGAACACGTGACTGCGCATTCAGTGATCACGTGACTCATCATGCACTGATCACGTGTCTACCATGCACTGAACACGTGGCTGATCATACGCTGATCACGTGACTGGGCATGCACTAAAAACATTGCTGCTCAAGCACTGATCACTTGACTGTCATGTCAATGGTCACGTGGCTGATAATGCAATGATTACGTGGCTGCGCATGCACTGATCACGTGGCTGATCATGCACTGATCACATGGCTACCATGCAATGCTCTCTTGGCTGAGCATGCACTGATCACGTGGATGATCATGCACTGATCACGTGGCTGATCATGTGCTGATCACGATCGTGATCATGAACTGATCACGTGGCTGAGCATGCACTGATAACGTGTCTGATCATGCACTGATCACGTGACTGCACATGCACTGATAACGTGGCTGTCAGGAAATGATCACGTGGCTGATCATGCAGTGATCACGTGGCTGATCATGCACTGCTCACGTGACTGAGCATGCAATGATCACGTGGCTGATCATGCATTGATCACTTGGCTATCATGCACTGAACACGTGGCTGATCATGCACTGATCACGTAACTGCACATGCATTGATCACGTGGCTGACCATGCAGTAATCACGTGGCTAATCATGCACTGATTACGTGGCTCATCATGCACTGATCATGTAGCTCAGCAGGCACTGATCACATGGCTGAGCAGGCTCGAATTACGCAATGGCTCATCATGCACTGATCACCTGACTGATCATGCACTGGTCATCTGGCTATAATGCAGCTGATCACGCGGCTGAGCAGGCACGGATCACGTGACTGAGCACGCACTGATCACGTGCCTGATAATGAACTGATCACGTGGCTGATAATGCACTGATCAAGTGTCTGCGCATGCACTGATGACGTGGCTGATCATGCAATGATAACCTGGCTGATCACACACTGATCACGTGACTGATCATGCACTCTTCACGTGGCCTGATCATGCACTGACCACGTGGCTGAGCATGCACTGATCACCTGAAGCTGATCATACACTGATCACGTGACTATGCCCTGCATGGCTGATCATGCACTGATCACATGGCTGATCATGCACTGATCACGTGGCTGATCATACACTGATCACGTCGCTGAGCATGCACTGATCACGTGGCTGATCATGAACGGATCACGTGGCTAATCATACAATGATAACCTGACTGATCATGCACTGATCACGTGGCTGATCATACACTTATCACAGGCCTGATCATGCACTGATCACGTGCCTGATTATCCAATGATCATGAAGCTGATCATACACTGACTGACTGCATGCACTGCTCACGTGGTTGATAATGCACTGATCACGTGGCTGATCATGCACTGATCACGTGGCTGATCATGCACTGATCACGTGGCTGATCATGAACTGATCACGTGGCTGATCATACACTGATCACGTGGCTGTTCATGAACTGATCACGTGGCTGATCATGCAGTGATCACGTTCCTGATAATGCACTGATCACGTGCGGATTATGAACTGATCACGTGGTTGACCATACACTGACCGTGGCTGTTCATGCACTGATCACGTGGCTGATAATGCACTGATCACGTTGCTGATAATGCACTGATCACCTGCCTGATTATGCACTGATCACGGCTTATCATACACTGATCATGCACTGATCACCTGGCTGATAATACACTGATCACCTGGCTGATCATGCACTGATCAGGTGGCTGATCATGCACTGATCAGGTGGCTGATCATGCACTGATCACGTGGCTGATCATGCACTGATCACGTGGCTGATCATGAACTGATCACGTGGCTGATCATGCAGTGATCACGTGACTGATCATTCACTGATCACGTGGCTGATCATGCACTGATCATGTGGCTGATCATGCACTGATCACGTGACTGATCATGCACTGAACACGTGGCTGAGAATGCACTGATAACGTGGGTGATCATGTACTGATCACGTGACTGATGCATGCACTGATAACGTGCCTGATCATGCACTAATCACGTGGCGGAACATGCACTATTCACGTGGCTGATCATACACTGATCACGTGACTGACCATTCTCTGATCACGTGGCTGATCATACACTGATCACGTGGCTGACAATGCACTGATCACATGTCTATCATGCACTAATCACGTGAATGCGCAAGAACTGATCACTTACCTGTTCATGCAGTGATTCCGTGGCTATCATGCACTGATCACGTGGCTGATCATGCACTGATCACATGACTGATTAAGCACTTATCGCATAGCTATAATGCACTGATCACATGACTGCGCATACCATGATCATGTGACTGATCATGCACTGATCACGTGGCTATCATGCACTGATAATGTGGCTGATCATGCAGTGATCATGTGACTGATTATGCACTGATCGAGAAGCTATCATGCACTGAACACATGACAGCTCATGCCATGATCGCGTGACTGATCATGCACTGATCACGTGGCTATCATGCACTGAGCAGTAATGGTCAGACATTGATCACCTAAATAATCATGCACTCATCCCCGGGCTGGTTTTGCACTGCTCACGTGGCTGAGCAGGCACTGATAACATAGCTATCATGCACTGATCCCATGACTGCGCAAGAACTGTACACGTGGATATCATACACTGGACACGTGACAGAACATGCACTGATGACCTGACTGATCATGCAGTGATCTGGTGGCTATCATGCATTGATCACGTGATTGGTCATACACAGATCACGTGACTGATCATGCACTGATCACGTGACTGCACATGCACTGATCATGTAAATGTAGGCAATGATCACATGGCTATCATACACTGATCACGTGGCTGATCATGCACTGATCATGAGACTGAGCATGCACTGACCACGTAGCTATCATGCATTGATCAATTGGCTATCATGCACTGATCACGTGGCTGATCATACACTGGTCACGTGGCTGATCATGCACTAATCACGTTGCTTATCATGCACTGATCAGGTGGCTATCATGCACTGATCACGTGGCTGATCATGCACTGCTAACATGGCTGATCGTACACTGATCACGTGGCTGATCATGCACTAATCACGTTCCTTATCCTGCAATGATCAGGTTGCTATCATGCACTGATCACATGGCTGAGCATACACTGATAACGTGAGTGCGCATGCACTGATCACATGTCTGATCATGCACTGATCATGTGGCTGATCATGCACTGTTAAGCTGGCTATCATACACTGATCAGGTGACTGATCATGCACTCTTGACGTGCCTGATCATGCACTGATCACGTGGCTGATCATGCACTGAATACGAAGCTGATCATACACTGATCACGTGACTGTGCATACACTGATAACTTGGCTGGTCATGCACTAATACCGTGGCTGATCATGCACTAATCACATTGCCGATCATGCACTGATCTGGTGCCTATCATACATTGTTCCAGTGCTTGATCATACACTGAACACATGATGCGGATCATGCACTGATCACCTGGCTATCATGCACTGATCACGTAGCTGATCATGCACTGATCAAGTGATTGAACATGCACTGAAGACGTGACTGATCCTGCACTAATCACATGGCTATCATGCACTGATCATGTGACTGCGCATCCACTGATCTCGAGGATGATCGTACACTGATCACGTGGCTGATCAGGAACTGATCACATGACTGACCATACAGTGATCACGTGTCTGAATATTGCTGATCATGTTATTGATCATGTGCTGATCAGGTGTGTATCAGGCACTGATCACCTGACTGCGCATGCACTGACCATGTAACTGTAGGCAATTATCACATGGCTATCATGCAGTGATCACGTGGATGATCATGCACTGACCATGCACTGATCACGTAGCTATCATGCATTGATCACTTGGCTGTCATGCACTGATCACGTGGCTGATCATACACTGATCACGTGACTGCACATGCACTGATGACATGGCTGATCATACAGTGATCACGTGGCTGATCATGCACTGATCATGTGGTTGATCATGCACTAATCACGTTGCTGATCATGCACTGATCAGGTGGCTATCATGCACTGCTTACGAGGCTGATCATGCACTGATCACATGGCAATCATGCACTGATCACGTGTCTTATCATACACTGATCATTGACTGATCATGCACTGATCACGTGCCTGATCATTCACTGATCACCTGGCTGATCATGCACTGATCACGAAGCTGATCATACACTGATCACGTGACTGCATGCACTGATCATTTCGATGATCATGCATTGATCAAGGGTCTGATCATGCACTGACCACGTGGCTGATCCTACAATGATCACGTGACTGATCATGCACTGATCACGTGGCTGACCATGCACTGATCACGAAGCTGATCATACACTGATCACGTGACTGTGCATGCACTGATAACGTGGGTGATCATGCACTGATCACGTGTTTGATCATGCACTGATCACGTGGGTGATCATACACTGTTCATGTGCCTGATCATGCACTAAATATGTTGCGGATCATGCACTGATCACGTAGCTGATCATACACTGATCACCTGGCTGATCATACTCTGATCACCTGGCTGATCAGACACTGATCACGTGGCTGATCATACTCTGAACACGAAGCTGATCATACACTGATCACGTGACTGCATGCACTGATCAATTGACTGCCCATGCACTGATCACGTGGATGATCATACGCTGATCATGTGACTGATCATGCACTAAAAAAATGGCTGATCAAGCCCTGATCACATGACTGATCATGCACTGTTCACGAAGCTGATCATACAATGATCACGTGACTGTGCATGCACTGATCACTTGGCTGATCATGCACAGATCACATGGCTATCATGCACTGATCACTTGATTGTGCATGCAATAATCACGTGGATGATCATGCATTTATCACGTGGCTGATCATGCACTAATCACAAGGGTGATCATGAACTGATCACGTGACTTAGCATGCTGTGATCTCGTGTCTGAATGGTGCTGATCATGTGACTAATCAAGAACTGATCACGTGGATATCATGCACTGATCACGTGGCTGATCATACACTGATCACGTGGCTATCATGCACTGATCACTTGATTGTGCATGCAATAATCACATGGATGATCATGCATGTATCACCTGGCTGATCATGCACTAATCACAAGGGTGATCATGAACTGATCACGTGACTTAGCATGCTGTGATCTCGGGTCTGAGTGGTGCTAATCATGTGACTAATCAAGAACTGATCACGTGGCTCTCATGCACTGATGATGTGCCTCAGGAGGCAATAACCAAAGAGCTGAGCAGGCACGAATCACGCAATCAGCAGGCAATAATCATGGACCTCAGCTGTGATGAATCATGCTGCTCAGCTGGCAATCATCAAGCAGCTGAATAGGCAGGAATCAGACGGCTCAGCTGGCCATTGTCAAGCAGATGAGCAGGCAGGAATCACGCAGCTCAGCTGGCAATTGTCAAGCAGCGGAGCAGACAGGAAAAACGGAGCTCAGTAGGCCCTGATCACGTGACTGAGCACACACTGATCACGTGACTGATAATGAACTGATCACGAGGCTATAATGCACTGATCACCTGACTGCGCATGCACTGATCATGTGGATGATCATACACTGATCACGTGGCTGATCACGCAATGATCACGTGACTGATCATGCACTGATCACGTGGCTATCATGCACTGCTCACATGACTGAGCATGCACTGATCACCTAGCTATCATGCATTGATCACTTGGCTATCATGCACTAATCACGTGGCTGATCATGCACTGATCACGAAGCTGATCATACACTGATCACGGGACTGTGCATGCACTGATCACGTGGCTGATCATGCACTGATCACGTGGCTGATCATGCAATGATAACCTGGCTATCATACACTGATCACGTGACTGATCATGCACTCTTCACTGGCCTGATCATGCACTGATCCCGTGGCTGATCATGCAATGATCAGGAAGCTGATCATACACTGATCACGTGACTCTGCCTGCTGTGTGGCTGATCATGCACTGATCACGTGGCTGATCATACACTGATCACGTGGCTGATCATGCACTGATCACGGTGCGGATCATGAACTGATCACGTGGCTGATCATACACTGATCACGTGGCTGTTCATGCACTGATCACGTGGCTGATCATACACTTATCAAATTACTGATAATGCACTGATCACGTGCCTGATTATGCACTGATCACGAAGCTGACCATACACTGACTGTGCATGCACTGATCACGTGGCTGATAATGCACTGATCACGTGGCTGATCATGCACTGATCACCTGGCTGATCATACACTGATCACATGGCTGATCATGCACTGATCACCTGGCTGATCATCCACTGATTTGAAGCTGATCATAGACTGATCACGTGATTCATGCACTGATCCCGGGGCTGATCATGCACATATCAAGTGGCTGATCAAGCACTGATCACGTGACTGATCATTCACTGATCACGTGACTGATCATGCACTGATCACATGACTGATCATGCACTGATCACGTGGCTGATCATGCACTAATCACGTAGCTGATCATATACTGATCACGTGACTGTGCATGCACTGATAACTTGGCTGATCATGCCCTGATCACGAGGCTGATCATGCACTGATCACATGGCTGATCATACACTGATCACGTGCCTGATCATGCACTAATCACGTTGCGGAACATGCACTATTCACGTGGCTGATCATACACTGATCACGTGGCCGACCATACTCTGATCACGTGGCTGATCATACACTGATCACGCGGCTGATCATGCACTGATCACGAGTCTATCATGCACTAATCACGTGAATGCGCATGAACTGATCACTTACCTGTTCATGCAGTGATTCCGTGGCTATCATGCACTGATCACGTGGCTGATCATGCACTGATCACATGACTGATTAAGCACTGATCGTGTAGCTATAATGCACTGATCACATGACTGCCCATGCCATGATCATGTGACTGATCATGCACTGATCACGTGGCTATCATGCACTGATAACGTGGCTGATCATGCAGTGATCACGTGACTGATTATGCACTGATCGTGAAGCTATCATGCACTGATCACATGACAGCTCATGCCATGATCGCGTGACTGATCATGCACTGATCACGTGGCTATCATGCACTGATCACATGGCTAATCATACATTGATCACCTAAATAATCATGCACTCATCCCGGGGCTGTCTTGCACTGATCACGTGGCTGATCAGGCACTGATAACTTAGCTATCATGCACTGATCACATGACTGCGCAAGAACTGTTCACGTGGATATCATACACTGGACACGTGACAGATCATGCACTGATCACGTGACTGATCATGCACTAATCTGGTTGCTATCATGCATTGATCACGTGATTGGTCATACACAGATCACGTGACTGATCATGCACTGATCACGTGACTGCACATGCACTGATCATGTAAATGTAGGCAATGATCACATGGCTATCATGCACTGATCACGTGGCTGATCATGCACTGATCATGAGACTGAGCATGCACTGATCACGTAGCTATCATGCATTGATCAATTGGCTATCATGCACTGATCACGTGGCTGATCATACACTGATCACGTGGCTGATCATGCACTAATCACGTTGCTTATCATGCACTGATCAGGTGGCTATCATGCACTGATCACGTGGCTGATCATGCACTGCTCACATGGCTGATCGTACACTGATCACGTGGCTGATCATGCACTAATCACGTTCCTTATCCTGCAATGACAGGTTGCTATCATGCACTGATCACATGGCTGATCATACACTGATCACGTGACTGCGCATGCACTGATCACATGACTGATAATGCACTGATCATGTGGCTGATCATGCACTGATAAGCTGGCTATCATACACTGATCAGGTGACTGATCATGCACTCTTCACGTGCCTGATCATGCACTGATCACGTGGCTGATCATGCACTGAATACGAAGCTGATCATACACTGATCACGTGACTGTGCATGCACTGATAACTTGGCTGGTCATGTACTAATCCCGTGGCTGATCATGCACTAATCACATTGCCGATCATGCACTGATCACGTGACTGATCATGCACTGATCTGGTGCCTATCATGCATTGATCCCGTGGTTGATCATACACTGATCACATGACTGATCATGCACTGATCACCTGGCTATCATGCACTGATCACGTAGCTGATCATGCACTGATCAAGTGATTGAACATGCACTGAAGACGTGACTGATCCTGCACTAATCACATGGCTATCATGCACTGATCATGTGACTGCGCATCCACTGATCTTGAGGATGATCGTACATTGATCACGTGGCTGATCAGGAACTGATCACATGACTGACCATACAGTGATCACGTGTCTGAATATTGCTGATCATGTTATTGATCATGTGCTGATCAGGTGTGTATCAGGCACTGATCACCTGACTGCGCATGCACTGACCATGTAACTGTAGGCAATTATCACATGGCTATCATGCAGTGATCACGTGGATGATCATGCACTGACCATGCACTGATCACGTAGCTATCATGCATTGATCACTTGGCTGTCATGCACTGATCACGTGGCTGATCATACACTGATCACGTGACTGCACATGCACTGATGACATGGCTGATCATACAGTGATCACGTGGCTGATCATGCACTGATCATGTGGTTGATCATGCACTAATCACGTTGCTGATCATGCACTGATCAGGTGGCTATCATGCACTGCTTACGAGGCTGATCATGCACTGATCACATGGCAATCATGCACTGATCACGTGTCTTATCATACACTGATCATTGACTGATCATGCACTGATCACGTGCCTGATCATTCACTGATCACCTGGCTGATCATGCACTGATCACGAAGCTGATCATACACTGATCACGTGACTGCATGCACTGATCATTTCGATGATCATGCATTGATCAAGGGGCTGATCATGCACTGACCACGTGGCTGATCCTACAATGATCACGTGACTGATCATGCACTGATCACGCGGCTGACCATGCACTGATCACGAAGCTGATCATACACTGATCACGTGACTGTGCATGCACTGATAACGTGGGTGATCATGCACTGATCACGTGTTTGATCATGCACTGATCACGTGGGTGATCATACACTGTTCATGTGCCTGATCATGCACTAAATATGTTGCGGATCATGCACTGATCACGTAGCTGATCATACACTGATCACCTGGCTGATCATACTCTGATCACCTGGCTGATCAGACACTGATCACGTGGCTGATCATACTCTGAACACGAAGCTGATCATACACTGATCACGTGACTGCATGCACTGATCAATTGACTGCCCATGCACTGATCACGTGGATGATCATACGCTGATCATGTGACTGATCATGCACTAAAAAAATGGCTGATCAAGCCCTGATCACATGACTGATCATGCACTGTTCACGAAGCTGATCATACAATGATCACGTGACTGTGCATGCACTGATCACTTGGCTGATCATGCACAGATCACATGGCTATCATGCACTGATCACTTGATTGTGCATGCAATAATCACGTGGATGATCATGCATTTATCACGTGGCTGATCATGCACTAATCACAAGGGTGATCATGAACTGATCACGTGACTTAGCATGCTGTGATCTCGTGTCTGAATGGTGCTGATCATGTGACTAATCAAGAACTGATCACGTGGATATCATGCACTGATCACGTGGCTGATCATACACTGATCACGTGGCTATCATGCACTGATCACTTGATTGTGCATGCAATAATCACGTGGATGATCATGCATGTATCACCTGGCTGATCATGCACTAATCACAAGGGTGATCATGAACTGATCACGTGACTTAGCATGCTGTGATCTCGGGTCTGAGTGGTGCTAATCATGTGACTAATCAAGAACTGATCACGTGGCTCTCATGCACTGATCACGTGGCTATAAGGCACGGATCATGTGACTGATCATGCAGTGATCACTTCGCTATCATGCACTGATCACGTGACTGATCATGCACTGATCACGTGGCTGATCATGCACTGATCACAGTGCGGATCATGAACTGATCACGTGGCTGATCATACACTGATCACGTGGCTGTTCATGCAGTGATCACGTGGCTGATCATACACTTATCAAATTACTGATAATGCACTGATCACGTGCCTGATTATGCACTGATCACGAAGCTGACCATACACTGACTGTGCATGCACTGATCACGTGGCTGATAATGCACTGATCACGTGGCTGATCATGCACTGATCACCTGGCTGATCATACACTGATCACATGGCTGATCATACACTGATCACGTGTCTGATCATCCACTGATTTGAAGCTGATCATAGACTGATCACGTGATTCATGCACTGATCACGGGGCTGATCATATACTGATCACGTGACTGTGCATGCACTGATAACTTGGCTGATCATGCCCTGATCACGAGGCTGATCATGCACTGATCACATGGCTGATCATACACTGATCACGTGCCTGATCATGCACTAATAACGTTGCGCAACATGCACTATTTACGTGGCTGATCATACACTGATCACGTGGCTGACCATACTCTGATCACGTGGCTGATCATACACTTATCACGTGGCTGATCATGCACTGATCACGTGTCTATCATGCACTAATCACGTGAATGCGCATGAACTGATCACTTACCTGTTTATGCAGTGATTACGTGGCTTTCATGCACTGATCACGTGGCTGATCATGCACTGATCACGTGGCTATCATGCACTGATCACGTGGCTGATCATGCACTGATCACGTGGATGATGATACACCGATCACGTGACTGTTCATGCACTGATCACGTGGCTGATCATGCACTGATACCATGACTGAGCATGGACTGATCACTTGACTGTCATGTAGTGATCACGTGACTGAAAGGCGCTGAACATGTGACTGATCATGTGCTGATCATGTTTGCTATCATACACTGATCATGTGGCTCTGGAGGCAATAATTAAAGAGCTGAGTAGGCACGAATCACACAATCAGCAGGCAATAATCATGGAACTCAGCTATGACGAATCATGCTGCTCAGATGGCAATAATCAAGCAGCTGAGCAGGCAGGAATTACGCAGCACAGCTGGCAATTGTCAAGCAGATGACAGGGAGGAATCATGCAGCTCAGCTGGCAATTGTCAAGCAGATGAGCAGACAGGAATCACGCAGCTCAGCAGGCCCTGATCATGTGAGTGAGCACCCACTGTTCACGTGGCTTATCATACACTGATCACATGACAGATCATGCACTTATCACGTGGCTATTATTCACTGATCACGTGACTGTGCATGCACTGATCACGTGGATGATCATGCACTGATCACGTGACTGATCCTGCACTGATCAGGTGGCTCTCAAGCACTGATCACGTGACTGATTATGCACTGATCACGTGGCTGATTATACTCTCATCACGTGACTGATCATGCACTTATCACGGGGCTATCATGCACTTATCACATGGCTGATCGTATACTGATCATGTGGCTGATCATGCACTGATCACATGATTGATCATGCGCTGATCACGTGACTCTCATGCACTGATCAGGTTGCTATCATGCACTGATCACGTGGCTCATCATACACTGATCACGTGACTGATCATGCACTGATCACGAGGCTATCATGCACTGATCAGGTGGCTATCATGCACTGATCACGTGGCTGGTCATACACTGATCACGTGACTGATCATGCACTCTTCACGTGCCTGATCATGCACTGATAACATGGCTGATCATGCATTTATGACGAAGCTGATCATACACTGATCATGTGATGGTGCATGCACTGATCACGTGGCTGATCATGCTTTAATCACTTGGGTGATCATGCACTGATCACGTGGCTGATCATACACTGACCACGTGACTGATCATGCACTGATCACGTGGCTGATCATGCACTGATCACAAGGCTGATCATGGACTGATCACGTGGCTGATCATGCACTGATCACGGGGGTGATAATGCACTGATTACGTGGCTGATCATGCACTGATCACGTGGGTGATCATGCACTGATCACGTGGCTGATCAAACACTGATCACGTGAATGATCATGCACTAATAACGTTGCGGATCATTCACTGAACACGTGGCTGATCATGCACTGATCACGAAGCTGATCATACACTGATCACGTGACCGTGCATGCACTGATCACGTGGCTGATCATGCACTGATTACGTGGGTGATCATGCAATGATCATGTGGCAGATCATGCACTGATCACGTGGCTGATCATACACTGATCACGTGACTGCCCATGCATTGATCACGTGACTGATCATGCAGTGATCACGTGGCTATCATTTACTGATCACGTGTCTATCATGCACTGAAAAAGTGGCTGATCATACAATGATCACGTGACTGTGCCTGCACTAGTCACGTGACTGCACATGCACTGATCACGTAATTGTAGGCAATGATCACGTGGCTATCATGCACTGATTACGTGGCTGATCATGCACTGCTAATGTGACTGACCATGAACTAATCACGTAGCTATCATGCATTGATCACTTGTCTTCATGCACTGAACACATGGCTGATCATACACTGATCACGTGACTGCCCATACTGAACACCTGGCTGATCATACAGTGACCACATGGCTGATCATGCACTGATTACATGGCTGATCATGCACTGATCACGTAGCTATCATGCACTGATCACATGGCTATCATGCACTGATCCCATGGCTCATCATGCACTGATCACGTGACTGATCATGCAGTGGTCACGTGACTTATTATGCACTGATCACATGCCTGATCATGCACTGATCACGTGCCTGATCATGCACTGATCACATGACTGATCATGCACAGATCACTTGCCTGATCATGCACTGATCCCGTCGCTGATCATCCACTGAACACAAAGCTGATCATACACTGATCACGTGACTGTGCATGCACTTATCACATGGCTGATCATGCACTGCCACGTGGCTTCTCATGCGCTGATCACGTGGCTGATCATTCACTAATCACGTTGCTTACCATGCACTGATCAGGTGGCTATCATGCACTGATAACGTGACTGTGCATGCAGTTATGACGTGGCGGATCATGCACTGATCACGTGGTGATCTTGCACTGATCACGTGGCTGATCATACACTGATCACGTGGCTGATCATGCACTAATCACGTTGTGGATAATGCACTGATCATGTGGCTGATCATATACTGATCACGTGCCTGATAATGCACTAAACACTTTGCGGATCATGCACTGATCACGTGGCTGATCATACACTGATCACGTGGCTGACCATACTCTGATCACGTGGCTGATCATGCAGTGATCACGTGGCTGCTCATACTCTGAACAAAAAGCTGATCATACACTGATCATGTGACTACATGCACTGATCACTTGACTGTGCATGCACTGATCACATGGATGATCATACGCTAATCATGTGACTGATCATGCACTAAAAAAATGGCCGATCATGCACTGATCACCTGACTGATCATGCACTGATTAATCATGTATGGTCACGTGGCTATCATGCACTGATCACCTGGCTGATTATACACTGATCACGTGACTGATCATGCACAGATCACGTGGCTATCATGCACTGATCACTTGATTGTGCATGCAATATTCACGTGGATGATCATGCACTTATCACGTGGCTGATCATCCACTAATCCCACGGCAGATCATGAAGTGATCACTTGCCTAATCATGCAGTGATCTCGTGTCTGAATGTTGCTGATCATGTGACTAATCAAGAACTGATCACGTGGCTATCATGCACTGATGCTGTGCCTCAGGAGGCAATAACCAAAGAGCTGAGCAGGCACGAAACATGCAATCAGCAGGCAATAATCATGGACCTCAGCTGTGAGGAATCATGCTGCTCAGCTGGCAATCATCAAGCAGCTGAGCAGGCAGGAATTACACAGCACAGCTGGCAATTGTCAAGCAGATGAGCAGGCAGGAATCACGCAGCTCAGCTGGCAATTGTCAAGCAGCGGAGCAGACAGGAAAAACGCAGCTAAGTAGGCCCTGATCAGGTGACTGAGCACGCACTGTTCAAGTGGCTGATCTTTCACTGATCACGTGGCTGATCATGCGCTGATAACCTGGCTATCATACACTGATCACGTGACTGATCATGCACTCTTCACGTGCCTGATCGAGCACTGATGACGTGGCTGATCATGCATTTATGACAAAGCTGATCACACACTGATAACGTGATTGTGCATGCACTGATCACGTGGCTGATCATGCACTGATCACGTGACTGATCATTCACTAATCTCGTTGCGGATCATGCACTGATCACGTGACTGATCATGCACTGATTACATGGCTGATCATGCACTGATCACTAAGTTGATCATACACTGATCATGTGACTGTACATGCACTGATCACGTGGCTGATCATGCACCGATCATGCGGCTGATTATGCACTGATCACGTGGTTGATAATACACTGAACACGTGGATGTTCATGCAATAATCACGTTGCGGACCATGCACTGATCACGTGGCTGATCATACAATGATCATGTGCCTGATCATACACTGATCACGTGGCTGATCATGCACTGATCACGTGGCTGATCATACACTGATCACGTGGCTG
The DNA here is from genome assembly GCF_032452875.1 of Bos javanicus. NCBI lineage: Eukaryota > Metazoa > Chordata > Mammalia > Artiodactyla > Bovidae > Bos > Bos javanicus. The sequence continues at coordinate 145,513 of NW_026893932.1, read as the reverse complement.
ATCATGCATTACTCAAGTTGCTTATCATGCACTGATCACGTGACTGATCATGCACTGATTACATGGCTGATCATGCACTGATCACTAAGTTGATCATACACTGATCATGTGACTGTACATGCACTGATCACGTGGCTGATCATGCACTGATCATGCGGCTGATTATGCACTGATCACGTGGTTGATAATACACTGAACATGTGGATGTTCATGCAATAATCACGTTGCGGACCATGCACTGATCACGTGGCTGATCATACAATGATCCTGTGCCTGATCATACACTGATCACGTGGCTGATCATGCACTGATCACGTGGCTGATCATACACTGATCACGTGGCTGATCATGCATTACTCAAGTTGCTTATCATGCACTGATCACGTGTCTGATCGTACACTGATCACGTGGATTAACATGCACTAATCACGTTGCTTATCATGCACTGATCAGGTTGCTATCATGCACTGATCACGTGGCTGATCATACACTGATCACGTGACAGCGCATTCAGTGATCACGTGACTCATCATGCACTAATCACGTGTCTATCATGCACTGAACACGTGGCTGATCATACACTGATCACGTGACTGGGCATGCACTAATCACGTTACTGCACATGCACTGATCAATTAATTGTAGTCAATGGTCTCGTGGCTGATCATGCACTGATTACGTGGCTGCTTATGCACTGATCTCGTAGCTATCATGCACTGATCACATGGCTACCATGCAATGCTCTCTTGGCTGATCATGCACTGATCACGTGGCTGATCATACACTGATCACTTGACTGATCATGTGCTGATCACGTTCCTGATCATGCACTGATCACGTGGCTGATCATGCACTGATAACGAGTCTATCATGCACTGATCACGTGACTGCACATGCACTGATAATGTAATTGTAGGAAATGATCACGTGGCTATCATGCAGTGATCACGTGGCTGATCATGCACTGCTCATGTGACTGAGCATGCACTGATCACGTAGCTATCATGCATTGATCACTTGGCTATCATGCACTGAACACGTGGCTGATCATACACTGATCACGTAACTGCACATGCATTGATCACGTGGCTGACCATACAGTGATCACGTGGCTGATCATGCACTGATTACGTGGCTCATCATGCACTGATCTTGTAGCTATCATGCACTGATCACATGGCTATCATGCTCTGATTCCGTGGCTCATCATGCACTGATCACCTGACTGATCATGCACTGGTCATGTGACTATAATGCACTGATCACCCGGCTGATCATACACGGATCACGTGACTGATCATGCACTGATCACGTGCCTGATCATGCACTGATCACGTGGCTGATCATGCACTGATCAAGTGTCTGATCATGCACTGATGACGTGGCTGATCATGCAATGATAACCTGGCTATCATACACTGATCACGTGACTAATCATGCACTCTTCACTGGCCTGATCATGCACTGACCCCGTGGCTGGTCATGCAATGATCATGAAGCTGATCATACACTGATCACGTGACTGTGCCTGCTGCATGGCTGATCATGCACTGATCACATGGGTGATCATGCACTGATCACGTGGCTGATCATACACTGATCATGTCGCTGATCATGCACTGATCACAGTGCGGATCATGAACGGATCATGTGGCTAATCATACACTGATCACGTGACTGTTCATGCACAGATCACGTGGCTGATCATACACTTATCAAATTACTGATAATGCACTGATCACGTGCCTGATTATCCACTGATCATGAAGCTGATCATACACTGACTGTGCATGCACTGATCACGTGGCTGATAATGCACTGATCACGTGGCTGATCATGCACTGATCACGTGGCTGATCATGTACTGATCAGGTGGCTGATCATGCACTGATCACGTGGCTGATCATACACTGATCATGTGACTGATCATGAACTGATCACGTGACTGATCATGCAGTGATCTCGTGCCTGATCATGCACTGATCACGGTGCGGATCATGAACTGATCACGTGGTTGATCATACACTGATCACGTAGCTGTTCATGCACTGATCACGTGGCTGATCATACACTAATCAAGTTACTGATAATGCACTGATCACGTGCCTGATTATGCACTGATCACGAAGCTTATCATACACTGACTGTGCATGCATTGATCACGTGGCTGATAATGCACTGATCACCTGGCTGATCATGTACTGATCAGGTGGCTGATCATGCACTGATCAGGTGGCTGATCATGCACTGATCACGTGGCTGATCATAAACTGATCATGTGACTGATCATGAACTGATCACGTGACTGATCATGCAGTGATCTCCTGCCTGATCATGCACTGATCACGTGGCTGATCATAAACTGATCATGTGACTGATCATGAACTGATCATGTGACTGATCATTCACTGAACACGTGGCTGATAATGCACTGATCACGTAGCTGATCATATACTGATCACGTGACTGTGCATGCACTGATAACTTGGCTGATCATGCACTGATCACGTGGCTGACCATACTCTGATCACGTGGCTGATCATACACTGATCACGTGGCTGATCATTCTCTGATGAAGAAGCTGATCATACACTGATCACGTGGCTGATCATGCACTGATCACGTGTCTATCATGCACTAATAACGTGACTGTGCAAGAACTGATCACTTACCTGTTCATGCACTGATTACGTGGCTATCATGCACTGATCACGTGGCTGATCATGCACTGATCACATGACTGATTATGCACTTATCGCTTATCTATAATGCACTGATCACATGACTGTGCATTCCATGATCATGTGACTGATCATGCACTGATCTCGTGGCTATCATGCACTGATGATGTGGCTGATCATGCACTGATCCCGTGACTGATTATTCACTGATCAAGTTTCTATCATGCACTGAACACGTGGCTGCTCATACACTGATCACGTGACTAGGCATGCACTAATCACGTGACTGCACATGCACTGAGCAGTTAATTGTAGGCAATGATCACGTGGCTATCATGCACTGATCACGTGGCTTATTATGCACTGCTCATGTGACTGAGCATGCACTGATCACATAGCTATCATGCATTGATCCCTTGTCTGTCATGAACTGAACACATGGCTGATCATACACTGATCACGTGACTGCACATGCACTGATGAAGTGACTGATCATACAGTGATCACGTAGTTATCATGCACTGATTACATGGCTATCATGCACTGATCCCATGGCTCATCATGCACTGATCTCGTGACTGATCATGCACTGGTCACTTGGCTGTCATGCACTGATCACCTGGCTGATCATACACTGATCACCTGACTGCACATGCACTGATGACGTGGCTGATCATACAGTGACCACGTGGCTGATCATGCACTGATCATGTGGTTGATCATGCACTAATCACGTTGCTGATCATGCACTGGTCAGGTGGCTATCATGCACTGATTACGCGGCTGATCACGCACTGATCACATGGCAATCATGCACTGATCACGTGTCTTATCACACACTGATAATTGATTGATCATGCACTTATCACGTGCCTGATCATGCACTGATCACGCGGCTGACCATGCACTGATCACGAAGCTGATCATACACTGATCACGTGACTGTGCATGCACTGATAACGTGGGTGATCATGCACTGATCACGTGTCTGATCATGCACTGATCACGTGGCTGATCATACACTGTTCATGTGCCTGATCATGCACTAAATATGTTGCGGATCATGCACTGATGACGTGGCTGATCATACAGTGATCACGTGGCTGATCATACTCTGATTACCTGGCTGATCAGACACTGATCACGAAGCTGATCATACAATGATCACGTGACTGTGCATGCACTGATCACTTGGCTGATCATGCACAGATCACGTGGCTATCATGCACTGATCACTTGATTGTGCATGCAATAATCACGTGGATGATCATGCATTTATCACGTGGCTGATCATGCACTAATCACAAGGGTGATCATGAACTGATCACGTGACTTAGCATGCTGTGATCTCGTGTCTGAATGGTGCTGATCATGTGACTAATCAAGAACTGATCACGTGGCTATCATGCACTGATCACGTGGCTGATCATACACTGATCACGTGGCTATCATGCACTGATCACTTGATTGTGCATGCAATAATCACGTGGATGATCATGCATTTATCACGTGGCTGATCATGCACTAATCACAAGGGTGATCATGAACTGATCACGTGACTTAGCATGCTGTGATCTCGGGTCTGAATGGTTTTGATCATGTGACTAATCAAGAACTGATCACGTGGCCATCATGTACTGATGATGTGCCTCAGGAGGCAATAACCAAAGAGCTGAGCAGGCACGAATCACGCAATCAGCAGGCAATAATCATGGACCTCAGCTGTGATGAATCATGCTGCTCATCTGGCAATCATCAAGCAGCTGAATAGGCAGGAATCAGACGGCTCAGCTGGCAATTGTCAAGCAGATGAGCAAGCAGGAATCACGCAACTCAGCTGGCAATTGTCAAGCAGCGGAGCAGACAGCAAAAACGGAGCTCAGTAGGCCCTGATCACGTGACTGAGCACGCACTGATCACGTGACTGATAATTCACTGATCACGAGGCTATAATGCACTGATCACGTGGATGATCATACACTGATCACGAGACTGTGCATGCACTGATCACGTGACTGATCATGCACTGATCACATGGCTATCATGCACTGACCCCTTGGCTGATCATGCACTGATCTCGTCACTGATCATGCACTGGTCACGTGGCTGTCATGCACTGATCACGTGGCTGATCATACACTGATCACGTGACTGATCATGCACTGATCACATGCGTGATCATGCACTGATCACGTGCCTGATCATGCAGTTATCACGTGACTGTTCATGCACTAATCTCGTGACAGATAATGCACTTATCACGTGGCTGATCATGCGCTGATCAGGAAGCTGATCATACACTGATCACGTGACTGTTCATGCACTGATCACATGGCTGATCATGCACTGATTACGTGGCTGATCATGCACTGATCACGTGGATGTTCATGCACTGATCACGAAGCTGATCATACACTGATCTCGTGACTGTGCATGCACTGATCTCGAGGATGATCATGCACTGATCACGTGGATGTTCATGCACTGATCACGAAGCTGATCATACACTGATCATGTGACTGCGCATCCACTGATCTCGAGGATGATCATACACTGATCACGTGGCTGATCAGGAACTGATCACGTGACTGAGCATAGAGTGATCATGTGTCTGAATATTGCTGATTATGTTGTTGATCATGCACTGATCACGTGGGTATCATGCACTGATCACCTAACTGTGCATGCACTGATCATGTAAATGTAGGCAATGATCACCTGGCTATCATGCAGTGATCACGTGGCTGATCATGCACTGATCATGTGACTGATCATGCACTGATCACGTAGCTATCATGCATTGATCACTTGGCTATCATGCACTGATCCCGTGACTGTACATGCACTGATGACGTGGCCGATCAAACAGTGATCACGTGACTGATCATGCACTGATCATGTGGTTGATCATGCACTGATCACGTGTCTTATCATACACTGATCACTTGGCTATCATGCACTGATCACGTGACTGTACATGCACTGATAACGTGGCTGATCATACAGTGATCACGTGGCTGATCATGCACGGATCATGTGACTGATCATGCACTGATCACGTAGCAATCATGCATTGATCACTTGGATATCATGCACTGATCACGTGACTGTACATGCACTGATGACATGGCTGTTCATACAGTGATCACGTGGCTGATAATACTCTGATCACCTGGCTGATCAGACACTGATCACGTGGCTGATCATACTCTGAACACGAAGCTGATCATACACTGATCACGTGACTGCATGCACTGATCAATTGACTGCCAATGCACTGATCACGTGGATGATCATTTGCTGATCATGTGACTGATCATGCACTAAAAAAATGGCTGATCATGCCCTGATCACATGACTGATCATGCACTGATCACGAAGCTGATCATACAATGATCACGTGACTGTGCATGCACTGATCACTTGGTTGATCATGCACTGAACACGTGGCTGAGAATGCAATGATTAATCATGTACTGGTCACTTGGCTATCATGCACTGATCACGTGGCTGATCATACACCGATCACGTGACAGATCATGCACAGATCCCGTGGCTATCATGCACTGGTCACTTGATTGTGCATGCAATAATCACGTGGATGATCATGCATTTATCACGTGGCTGATCATGCACTAATCACAAGGGTGATCATGAACTGATCACGTGACTTAGCATGCTGTGATCTCGTGTCTGAATGGTGCTGATCATGTGACTAATCAAGAACTTATCACGTGGCTATCATGCACTGATTATGTGCCTCAGGAGGCAATAACCAAAGAGCTGAGCAGGCATGAATCACGCAATCAGCAGGCAATAATCATGGACCTCAGGTGTGATGAATCATGCTGCTCAGCTGGCGATCATCAAGCAGCTGAATAGGCAGAATCCGACGGCTCACCTGGCCATTGTCAAGCAGATGAGCAGGCAGGAATCACGCAGCTCAGCTGGCAATTGTCAAGCAGCGGAGCAGACAGGAAAACCCGAGCTCAGTAGGCCCTGAACACGTGACTGAACACGCACTGATCAGGTGACTGATAATGCACCGATCACGAGGCAATAATGCAGTGATCACGTGACTGCGCATGCACTGATCATGTGGATAATCCTACACTGATCACGTTACTGATCACGCAAAGATCACGTGACTGATCATGCACTGATCACGTGGCTTTCATACACTGCTCATGTGACTGAGCATGCATTGATCATGTAGCTATCATGCATTGATCAGTTGGCTATCATGCACTGAACACGTGGCTGATCATACACTGATCACGTGACTGCACATGCACTGATCACGTGGCTGATCATACAGTGATCACGTGGCTGATCATGCACTGATCACGTGGCTGATTATGCACTGATCTCGTAGCTATAATGCCTGATCACATGGCTACCATGCACTGATCCCTTGGCTGATCATGCACTGATCACGTGGCTGATCATGCACTGATCACGAAGCTTATCATACACTGATCACGTGACTGTGCATGCAATTATCACGTGGCTGATATTGCACTGATCACGTGGCTGCTCATACACTGATCACGTGACTAGGCATGCACTAATCACGTGACTGCACATGCACTGAGCAGTTAATTGTAGGCAATGATCACGTGGCTATCATGCACTGATCACGTGGCTTATTATGCACTGCTCATGTGACTGAGCATGCACTGATCACATAGCTATCATGCATTGATCCCTTGTCTGTCATGAACTGAACACATGGCTGATCATACACTGATCACGTGACTGCACATGCACTGATGAAGTGACTGATCATACAGTGATCACGTAGTTATCATGCACTGATTACATGGCTATCATGCACTGATCCCATGGCTCATCATGCACTGATCTCGTGACTGATCATGCACTGGTCACTTGGCTGTCATGCACTGATCACCTGGCTGATCATACACTGATCACCTGACTGCACATGCACTGATGACGTGGCTGATCATACAGTGACCACGTGGCTGATCATGCACTGATCATGTGGTTGATCATGCACTAATCACGTTGCTGATCATGCACTGGTCAGGTGGCTATCATGCACTGATTACGCGGCTGATCACGCACTGATCACATGGCAATCATGCACTGATCACGTGTCTTATCACACACTGATAATTGATTGATCATGCACTTATCACGTGCCTGATCATGCACTGATCACGCGGCTGACCATGCACTGATCACGAAGCTGATCATACACTGATCACGTGACTGTGCATGCACTGATAACGTGGGTGATCATGCACTGATCACGTGTCTGATCATGCACTGATCACGTGGCTGATCATACACTGTTCATGTGCCTGATCATGCACTAAATATGTTGCGGATCATGCACTGATGACGTGGCTGATCATACAGTGATCACGTGGCTGATCATACTCTGATTACCTGGCTGATCAGACACTGATCACGAAGCTGATCATACAATGATCACGTGACTGTGCATGCACTGATCACTTGGCTGATCATGCACAGATCACGTGGCTATCATGCACTGATCACTTGATTGTGCATGCAATAATCACGTGGATGATCATGCATTTATCACGTGGCTGATCATGCACTAATCACAAGGGTGATCATGAACTGATCACGTGACTTAGCATGCTGTGATCTCGTGTCTGAATGGTGCTGATCATGTGACTAATCAAGAACTGATCACGTGGCTATCATGCACTGATCACGTGGCTGATCATACACTGATCACGTGGCTATCATGCACTGATCACTTGATTGTGCATGCAATAATCACGTGGATGATCATGCATTTATCACGTGGCTGATCATGCACTAATCACAAGGGTGATCATGAACTGATCACGTGACTTAGCATGCTGTGATCTCGGGTCTGAATGGTTTTGATCATGTGACTAATCAAGAACTGATCACGTGGCCATCATGTACTGATGATGTGCCTCAGGAGGCAATAACCAAAGAGCTGAGCAGGCACGAATCACGCAATCAGCAGGCAATAATCATGGACCTCAGCTGTGATGAATCATGCTGCTCATCTGGCAATCATCAAGCAGCTGAATAGGCAGGAATCAGACGGCTCAGCTGGCAATTGTCAAGCAGATGAGCAAGCAGGAATCACGCAACTCAGCTGGCAATTGTCAAGCAGCGGAGCAGACAGCAAAAACGGAGCTCAGTAGGCCCTGATCACGTGACTGAGCACGCACTGATCACGTGACTGATAATTCACTGATCACGAGGCTATAATGCACTGATCACGTGGATGATCATACACTGATCACGAGACTGTGCATGCACTGATCACGTGACTGATCATGCACTGATCACATGGCTATCATGCACTGACCCCTTGGCTGATCATGCACTGATCTCGTCACTGATCATGCACTGGTCACGTGGCTGTCATGCACTGATCACGTGGCTGATCATACACTGATCACGTGACTGATCATGCACTGATCACATGCGTGATCATGCACTGATCACGTGCCTGATCATGCAGTTATCACGTGACTGTTCATGCACTAATCTCGTGACAGATAATGCACTTATCACGTGGCTGATCATGCGCTGATCAGGAAGCTGATCATACACTGATCACGTGACTGTTCATGCACTGATCACATGGCTGATCATGCACTGATTACGTGGCTGATCATGCACTGATCACGTGGATGTTCATGCACTGATCACGAAGCTGATCATACACTGATCTCGTGACTGTGCATGCACTGATCTCGAGGATGATCATGCACTGATCACGTGGATGTTCATGCACTGATCACGAAGCTGATCATACACTGATCATGTGACTGCGCATCCACTGATCTCGAGGATGATCATACACTGATCACGTGGCTGATCAGGAACTGATCACGTGACTGAGCATAGAGTGATCATGTGTCTGAATATTGCTGATTATGTTGTTGATCATGCACTGATCACGTGGGTATCATGCACTGATCACCTAACTGTGCATGCACTGATCATGTAAATGTAGGCAATGATCACCTGGCTATCATGCAGTGATCACGTGGCTGATCATGCACTGATCATGTGACTGATCATGCACTGATCACGTAGCTATCATGCATTGATCACTTGGCTATCATGCACTGATCCCGTGACTGTACATGCACTGATGACGTGGCCGATCAAACAGTGATCACGTGACTGATCATGCACTGATCATGTGGTTGATCATGCACTGATCACGTGTCTTATCATACACTGATCACTTGGCTATCATGCACTGATCACGTGACTGTACATGCACTGATAACGTGGCTGATCATACAGTGATCACGTGGCTGATCATGCACGGATCATGTGACTGATCATGCACTGATCACGTAGCAATCATGCATTGATCACTTGGATATCATGCACTGATCACGTGACTGTACATGCACTGATGACATGGCTGTTCATACAGTGATCACGTGGCTGATAATACTCTGATCACCTGGCTGATCAGACACTGATCACGTGGCTGATCATACTCTGAACACGAAGCTGATCATACACTGATCACGTGACTGCATGCACTGATCAATTGACTGCCAATGCACTGATCACGTGGATGATCATTTGCTGATCATGTGACTGATCATGCACTAAAAAAATGGCTGATCATGCCCTGATCACATGACTGATCATGCACTGATCACGAAGCTGATCATACAATGATCACGTGACTGTGCATGCACTGATCACTTGGTTGATCATGCACTGAACACGTGGCTGAGAATGCAATGATTAATCATGTACTGGTCACTTGGCTATCATGCACTGATCACGTGGCTGATCATACACCGATCACGTGACAGATCATGCACAGATCCCGTGGCTATCATGCACTGGTCACTTGATTGTGCATGCAATAATCACGTGGATGATCATGCATTTATCACGTGGCTGATCATGCACTAATCACAAGGGTGATCATGAACTGATCACGTGACTTAGCATGCTGTGATCTCGTGTCTGAATGGTGCTGATCATGTGACTAATCAAGAACTTATCACGTGGCTATCATGCACTGATTATGTGCCTCAGGAGGCAATAACCAAAGAGCTGAGCAGGCATGAATCACGCAATCAGCAGGCAATAATCATGGACCTCAGGTGTGATGAATCATGCTGCTCAGCTGGCGATCATCAAGCAGCTGAATAGGCAGGAATCCGACGGCTCACCTGGCCATTGTCAAGCAGATGAGCAGGCAGGAATCACGCAGCTCAGCTGGCAATTGTCAAGCAGCGGAGCAGACAGGAAAACCCGAGCTCAGTAGGCCCTGAACACGTGACTGAACACGCACTGATCAGGTGACTGATAATGCACCGATCACGAGGCAATAATGCAGTGATCACGTGACTGCGCATGCACTGATCATGTGGATAATCCTACACTGATCACGTTACTGATCACGCAAAGATCACGTGACTGATCATGCACTGATCACGTGGCTTTCATACACTGCTCATGTGACTGAGCATGCATTGATCATGTAGCTATCATGCATTGATCAGTTGGCTATCATGCACTGAACACGTGGCTGATCATACACTGATCACGTGACTGCACATGCACTGATCACGTGGCTGATCATACAGTGATCACGTGGCTGATCATGCACTGATCACGTGGCTGATTATGCACTGATCTCGTAGCTATAATGCCTGATCACATGGCTACCATGCACTGATCCCTTGGCTGATCATGCACTGATCACGTGGCTGATCATGCACTGATCACGAAGCTTATCATACACTGATCACGTGACTGTGCATGCAATTATCACGTGGCTGATATTGCACTGATCACGTGGCTGATCATACACTGATCACGTGACTGATCATGCACTAACCACGTTGTGGATCATGCACTGATCACGTGGCTGATAATACAGTGATCACGTGGCTGATCATGCACTGATCACGTGGATGATCATACACTGATCACATGACTGATCATGCACTGACCACGTGCCTGACCATGAACTGATCACGTGGCTGATCATGCACTGATCATGAAGCTGATCATACACTGATCACGTGACTGTGCATGCACTGACAACGTGGCTGATATTTCACTGATCACGTTGCTGATCATACACTGATCACGTGGCTGAACATGCACTAATGACGTTGCGAATCATGCACTCATCACGTGGCTGATCATACACTGATCACGTGACTGATCATGCACTGATCACGTGCCTGATAATGCACTGATCACGTGACTGAGCATGCACTGATCACGAAGCTGATCATACACTGGTCACGTGAGTGTGCATGCACTGATAACCTGGGTGATCATGCATTGGTCACGTGGCTGATCATGCACTGATCACGTCGCTGACCATACACTGCTCATGTCCCTGATCATGCATTAAATATGTTGCGGATCATGCACTGATCCCTTGGCGATCATGCACTGATCACGTGGCTGATCATGCAGTGGTCTGTTGGCTATCATGCACTGATCACGTGCCTATCATACACTGATCACGAGGCTTATCATACACTGATCACGTGACTGATCATGCACTGATCAAGTGGCTATCATGCACTGATCACGTGGCTAGCATGCAATGATCATGTGAATGATCATGCAGTGATCACGTCGCTATCATGCACTGATTTTGAGATTGCGCATGCACTGGTCATGAGGATGATCATACACTGATCACGTACAAATCATGCACTGATTACGTGGCTATCATGCACAGATCACGTGGCTGATCATACACTGATCACGTGGCTGATCATATTCTGATCACGTGGCTAGTCAGGCACTGATCACGTGGCTGATCATACTCTGAACTCGAAGCTGATCATACACTGATCACATGACAGCATGCACTGATCAATTGACTGCCCGTGCACTGATCACGTGGATGATCATACGCTGATAACGTGACTGATCATGCACTAAAAAATGGCTGATCATGTACTGATCAAATGACAGATCATGCAGTGATCACGTGACTGATCATGCACTGATTAATCATGTACTGGTCACGTGGATATCATGCAATGATCACGTGGCTGATCATACACTGATCACGTGACTGATCATGCACAGATCACGTGGCTATCATACACTGATCACTTGATTGTGCATGCAATAATCACGTGGATGATCATGCATTTATCACGTGGCTCATCATGCAATAATCACATGGCTGATCATGAACTGATCACGTGACTTAGCATGATGTGATCTCGTGTTTGAATGGTGCTGATCATGTGACTAATCAAGAACTGATCACGTGGCTATCATGCACTGATGATATGCCTCAGGAGGCAATACCCAAAGAGCTGAGCAGGCACGAATCTCGCAATAAGCAGGCAATAATCATGGACCGCAGCTGTGATGAATCATGCTGCTCAGCTGGCAATCATCAAGCAGCTGAATAGGCAGGAATCAGACGGCTCAGCTGGCAATTGTCAAGCAGATGAGCAGGCAGGAATCACACAGTTCAGTAGGCTGTGGTCACGTGACTCAGCAGGCACTGTTCACGTGGCTGATCATACACTGATCACCTGACTGTGCATGCACTGATCAGGTGACTGATCATGCACTGATCAGGTGGCTATCATGCACTGATCACGTGGTTATCATGCACTGATCACGTGACTGCGCATTCACTGATGATGTGCCTCATCATACACTGATCACGTGGTTGATCATGCACTGATCACATGGCTGATGATGCACTAATCACGTTGCTGAATATGAACTGATCACGTGGCTGAGCATGCAGTGATCACATGTCTGAATGGCGCTGATCATGTGACTGATCATGAGCTGATCACTTGGCTATCATGCACTGATGATGTGCCTCATGAGGCAATAGTCAAAGAGCTGAGCAGCCACAAATCACGCAATCAGCAGGCAAAAACCATGGACTTCAGCTGTGATGAATCATGCAGCTCAGCTGGCAATAATCAAGCAGTTGAGCAGGCAGGAATCACATGGCTCAGCTGAATATTTTCAAGCAGATGAGCAGGCAGGAATCACGCAGCTCAGCTGGCAATAATCAAGCAGATGAGCAGGCAGGTATCCCCAGCTCAGCTGGCAAATATCAAGCAGATGACCCGGCAGGAATCACGCAGGTCAGCTGGCAATTATGAAGCAGATGAGCAGGCAGGAATCACGAAGCTCAGCTGGCAGTTATCAAGCAGATGAGCAGGCAGGAAGGCACGCAGCACAGCTGGCAATTGTCAAGCAGCTCATCAGACAGGAATCACGCAGCTCAGCAGTCCCTGATCACGTGACTGAGCATGCACTCTTGATGTTGCTGATCGTACACTTATTATGTGACTGATCATGCACTGATCAGGTGACTGATCATGCACTGATCACATGGCTATCATTCACTGATCACGTGACTGCCCATGCACTGATCACGGGGATATCATACCCTGATCACGTGATAGATCATGCACTGATCACGTGACTGATCATGCACTGATCTGGTGGCTATCATGCATTGATCCCGTGGTTGATCATACACTGATCACGTGACTGATCATGCACTGATCATGTGGCTATCATGCACTGATCACGTGGCTGATCATACATTGAACACATGACTGATCATGCACTGATCACATGACAGATCATGCACTGATAACGTGGCTGATCATGCACTGATCACGTGGTGATCATTCACTTATCACATGGCTGATCATACACTGATCACGTGGCTGATCATGCACTGATCACGTGGTGATCATTCACTGATCACATGGCTGATCATACACTGATCACATGACAGATCATGCACTGATCACGTGCATGATCATGCACTGATTACGTGGCTGATCATGCACTGATCACGTCGCTATCATGCACTGAACACATGACTGCGCATTAACTGATCACGTGGATATCATACACTGATCACGTGACAAATCATGCACTGATCACGTGACTGATCATGCACTGATCTGGTGGCTATCATGCATTGATCCCGTGGTTGATCATACACTGATCACGTGACTGATCATGCACTGGTCACGTGGCTATCATCCACTGATCACGTGGCTGATCATACATTCAACAAGTGACTGATCATGCACTGATCACGGGGCTATCATGCACTGATCATGTGACTTCGCAAGCACTGAACTCGAGGATGATCATACACTGATCACGTGGCTGATCAGGAACTGATCACGTGACTGAGCATACAGTGATCAAGTGTCTGAATACTGCTGATCATGTTATTGATCATGCGCTGATCACTTGGGTATCATGCACTGATCACCTGACTGCCCATGCACTGATCATGTAACTCTAGGCAATGATCACATGGTTATCATGCAGTGATCACGTGGCTGATCATGCACTGATCTTGTGACTGATCATGCACTGATCACGTAGCTATCATGCATTGATCACTTGGCTATCATGCACTGATCACGTGGCTGATCATATACTGATCACGTGACTGCACATGCACTGATGACGTGGCTGATCATACAGTGATCACGTGGCTGATCATGCACTGATCATGTGGCTGATCATGCACTGATCACGAGGCTGATCATTCACTGATCACGTGCCTGACAATGAACTGCTCACGTGGCTGATCATACACTGATCATGAAGCTGATCATACACTGATCACGTGACTGTCCATGTACTGGTCACGTGGCTGATATTGCCTGATCATGGGGCTGATCATACACTGATCACGTGGCTGATCATGCACTAATCACGTTGCTTATCATGCACTGATCAGGTGGCTATCATGCACTGATCACGTGGCTGATCATGCACTGATCACATGTCTCATCGTACACTTATCACGTGGCTTATCATCCACTAATCACGTTGCTTAACATGCAGTGATCAGTTTGCTATCATGCAATGATCACGTGGCTGATCATACACTGATCACGTGACTGCACATGCACTGATCACGTGATTGATCATGCACTGATCACGTGGCTATCATGCACTGATCACGTGTCTAGCATGCACTGAACACGTGGCTGATCATACACTGATCACGTGATTGCACATGCACTAATCATGTGACTGCACATGCACTGATCACGTAATTGTAGGCAATGATCACGTGGCTATCATGCACTGATCACGTGGCTGATCATGCTCTGCTCATGTGACTGAGCATGCACTGATCACGTAGCTATCATGCATTGATCACTTGTCTATCATGCACTGATCTCGTGACTGCACATGCACTGATCACGTAATTGTAGGCAATGATCACGTGGCTATCATGCACTGCTCATGTGACTGAGCATGCACTGATCATGTAGCTATCATGCATTGATCACTTGGCTATCATGCACTGAACACGTGGCTGATTATACACTGATCACGTGTTTGCACATGCACTGATAACGTGACTGATCATACAGTGGTCACGTGGCTGATCATGCACTGATTACGTGGCTGATCATGCACTGATCTCGTATCTATCATGCACTGATCACATGGCTATCATGCACTGATCACGTGGCTGATCATACACATATAAATTGACTGATCATGCACTGATCATGAGCCTCATTATGCACTGATCACGTGGCTGATCATGCATTCTTCACTGGCCTGATCATGCACTGATCACGTGGCTGATCATGCAATGATCACGAAGCTGATCATACACTCATCACGTGACTGTGCCTGCACTGATCATGTGGTTGATCATACACTGATCACGTGACTGATCATGCACTAATCACGTTGCGGATTATGCAATGATCTCGTGGATGATCATACGCTGATCACGTGGCTGTTCATGCACTGATCACCTGGCTGATCATACACTGATCAAATTACTGATAATGCACTGATCACGTGCCTGATCATGCACTGATCACGAAGCTGATCATACACTGATGACGGGGCTGATTATACACTTATCACGTGACTGTGCATGCACTGATCACGTGGCTGATCATGCACTGATCACGTGGCTGATCATACACTGATCATGTGGCTGATTATGCACTGATCACATACCTGATCATGCACTGATCATTTGGCTGATCATTCACTGATCCCGTGACTGCGCATGCACTGATCATGTGACTGATCATTCACTGATCACCTGGCTATCATGCACTTAACATGTGTCTATCATGCACTAATCACATGACTGCGCATGAACTGATCACTTACATGTTCATGCACTGATTACGTGGCTATCATGCACTGATCACGAGGCTGATCATGCGCTGATCACATGACTGATTATGCACTGATCGAGGAGCTATAATGCACTGACCACATTACTGCGCATGCCATGATCATGTGACTGATCATGCACTGATCACGTGCCTATCATGAACTGATCACGTGGCTGATCATGCACTGATCACGTGACTGATTATGCACTGATCGCGTAGCTATCATGCACTGATCACGTGACTGATCATGCACTGATCACGTGGCTATCATGCACTGATCATGTGGCTAATCATACATTGATCACCTAAATAATCATGCACTGATCACGGGGCGATATTGCACTGATCACGTGGCTGATCAGGCACTGATAACTTACCTATCATGCACTGATCACATGACTGCGCAAGAACTGATCACGTGGATATCATACACTGGACATGTGACAGATAATGCACTGATCACGTGACTGATCATGCACTGATCTGGTGGCTATTATGCACTGAACACATGGCTGATCATACACTGATCACGTAACTGCACATGCACTAATCACGTGACTGCACATGCATTGATCACGTAATTGTAGGCAATGATCACGTGGCTATCATGCACTGATCACATGGCTGATCATGCACTGATCTCGTGACTGACCTTGCACTGGTCACGTGGCTGATCCTACACTGATCACGTGGCATCATACTCTGATCTCCTGGCTGATCATACACTGATCACATGGCTGATCATACTCTGATCACGACGCTGATCATACACAGATCACGTGACTGCATGCACTGATCACGTGGCTGATCATGCACTGATCACGTGGCTATAATGCATGGATCATGTGAGTGATCATGCACTGTTCACTTGGCTATCATGCACTGATCACGTGACTGATCATGCACTGATCACGTTACTGATCATGCACTGATCACGTGGCTATCATGCCCTGATCCCTTGGCGATCATGCACTGATCACGTGGCTGATCATGCAGTGGTCTGTTGGCTATCATGCACTGATCACGTGCCTATCATACACTGATCACGAGGCTTATCATACACTGATCACGTGACTGATCATGCACTGATCAAGTGGCTATCATGCACTGATCACGTGGCTAGCAGGCAATGATCATGTGAATGATCATGCAGTGATCACGTCGCTATCATGCACTGATTTCGAGATTTCGCATGCACTGGTCATGAGGATGATCATACACTGATCACGTACAAATCATGCACTGATTACGTGGCTATCATGCACTGATCACGTGGCTGATCATGCACTATTCACGTGTCTTATCGTACAGTGATCACGTGGCTTATCATGCACTAATCACGTTGCTGGTCATGCACTGATCAGGTTTCTATCATGCACTGATGATGTGCCTCAGGAGGCAATATCCAAAGAGCTGAGTAGGCACGAATCACGCAATCAGCAGGCAATAATCTTGGTTCTCAGCTTTGATGAATCATGCTGCTCAGCTGGCAATCATCAAGCAGCTGAATAGTCAGGAATCAGACGGCTCAGCTGGCAATTGTCAAGCAGATGAGCAGGCAGGAACCACGCAGCTAAGATGACAACTGTCAAGCAGTTCTGCAGACAGGAATCACGAAGCTCAGTAGTCCCTGGTCATGTGACTCAGCAGGCACTGTTCACGTGGCTAATCATACACTGATCACGTGACTGATCATGAACTGATCATGTGCCTGATCATGCATTGAGCACGTGGCTGATCATGCACTTATCACGAAGCTGAGCATACACTGATCACGTGACGGTGCATACACTGATAACGTGGCTGCTCATGCACTGATCACGTGGCTGATCATTCACTGATCACGTGACTGATCATGACTGATCACGTGCCTGATCATACACTGATCACGTGACTGATCATGCAATGATAACGTGGCTATCATGCACTGATCACGAGGCTGATGATGCAGTGATCTGTTGGCTATCATGCGCGGATTACGTGCCTATCATGCACTGGTCACGTGGATGATCATACACTGATCACGAGGCTGATCATACACGGATGACGTGAATGATCATGCACTGATCAAGTGGCTATCATGCACTGATCACGTGGCTAGCATGCTCTGATCAAGTGAATGATCAGGCACTGATCAGGTGGCTATCATACACTATCACATGACTGCTCTTGCACTGATCACGTGGATGATCATACACTGATCATGTGAATGATCAAGTACTGATCACTTGGCTATGATTCCCTGATCACATGGCTGCGCCTGCACTGATCACGTTGCTGATCATACACTTATCACGGGATT
The DNA here is from genome assembly GCF_032452875.1 of Bos javanicus. Classification (NCBI taxonomy): domain Eukaryota; kingdom Metazoa; phylum Chordata; class Mammalia; order Artiodactyla; family Bovidae; genus Bos; species Bos javanicus. The sequence goes on along the minus strand of NW_026893932.1, from coordinate 126,356 downwards.
GATCATGCACTGATCACGTGACTGCTCATGCAATGATCACGTGGATGATAATACACTGACACGTGCCTGATCATGCACTGATCACGTAGCTATCATGCATTGATCACTTGGCTATCATGCACTGATCACGTGGCTGATAATACAGTGATCACGTGGCTATCATGCACTAATCACGTTGCTGATCATGCACTGGTCAGGTGTCTATCATGCACTGATTAGGTGGCTGATTATGCACTGATCACGTAGCTATCATGCACTTATCACGTGGCTGATCATACACTGATCACGTGACTGGGCATGGACTAACCACGTGACTGCACATGCACTGATCACATAATTGTAGGCAATGATCACGTGGCTATCATGCACTGATCACGTGGCTGATCATGCACTGCTCATGTGACTGAGCATGCACTGATCACGTAGCTATCATGCATTGATCCCTTGTCTATCATGCACTGAACACATGGCTGATCATACAATGATCACGTGACTGCACATGCACTGATCACGTACACGTTCATGCACTGTTTAACTGGCTATCATGCACTGATCACGTGGCTGATCATGCTTTGATCACGTGACTAATTATGCACTGATTTCATAGCTGTAAGGCACTGATCACATGACTGTGCATGCCATGATCACGTGACTGTGCATGCACCGATCACATGGCTGATAATGCACTGATCACGTGTCTATCATGCACTGATCACAAAGCTGATCATACACTGATCAGGTGACTGTGCATGCACTGATCACATGGCTGATCATGCACTGATCACGTGGCTGATCATGCACTGATCACGAAGCTGATCATACACTGATCACGTGACTGTGCATGCACTGATCACATGGCTGATCATGCACTGATCACGTGTCTATCATGCACTGATCACGTGACTGCGTATGAACTGATCACGTACCCGTTCAGGCACTGTTTACGTGGCTATCATGCACTGATCACGTGGCTGATCATGCTTTGATCAAGTGACTAATTATGCACTGATTGCGTAGCTGTAAGGCACTGATCACATGACTGTGCATGCCATGATCACGTGACGGTGCATGCACCGATCACATGGCTGATCATGCACTGATCACGTGTCTATCATGCACTGGTCACGAAGCTGATCATACACTGATCACGTGCCTGTTCATGCCCTGATCATGTGGCTGATCATGCACTGATCACGTGGCTGATCATACACTGATCATGTGGCTGATCATGCACTCATCACGTTGCGTATCCTTCACTCATCACGTGGCTGATCATGCACTGATCACGTGGCTGATGATGCACTAATCACGTGGCTAATCATACATTGATAACATAACTAATCATGCACTGATCCCTTGGCAATCTTGCACTGATCACGTGACTGATCATGCACTGATCTGGTGGCTACCATGCATTGATCCCGTGGTTGATCATACACTGATCACGTGACTGATCATGCACTAGTCACGTGGCTGATCATACATTCAACACGTGACTGATCATGCACTGATCACCTGGCTATCATGCACTGATAACGTAGCTGATCATGCACTGATCACGTGATTGATCATGCACTGAAGACGTGACTGATCATGCACTGATCACGTGGCTATCATGCACTGATCAAGTGGCTGATCATACTCTGCTCCCGAAACTGATCATGCACTGATCACGTGGCTGATCAGAAACTGATCACGTGACTGAGCATACAGTGATCAAGTGTCTGAATATTGCTGATCATGTTATTGATCATGCGGTGATCACTTGGGTATCATGCACTGATCACCTGACTCCCATGCACTGATCATGTAACTGTAGGCAATGATCACATGGCTATCATGCAGTGATCACGTGGCTGATCATGCACTGATCACGTGACTGCACGTGCACTGATGACGTGGCTGATCATACAGTGATCACGTGACTGATCATGCACTGATCATGTGGCTGATCATGCACTAATCACGTTGCTGATCATGGACTGGTCAGGTGGCTATCATGCACTGATTATGGGGCTGATCATTCACTGATCACATGGCAATAATGCACTGATCACGTGTCTTATCAAACACTGATCACTTGACTGATCATGCACTGATCACGTGCCTGATCATGCACTGATCACGTGGCTGATCATGCACTGATCACGAAGCTGATCATACACTGATCACGAGACTGCATTCACTGATCATTTGGATGATCATGCACTGATCAAGGGGCTGATTATGCACTGATCACGTGGCTGATCATACAATGATCACGTGACTGATCATGCACTGATCACGTGCCTGATCATGCACTGATTACGTGGCTGAGCATGCACTGATCACGAAGCTGATCATACACTGATCACGCGACTCTGCATGCACTGAAAACGTGGGTGATCATGCATTGATCACGTGGCTGATCATGCACTGATCACATGGCTGATAATACACTGTTCATGTGCCTGATCATGCACTAAATATGTTTCGGATAATGCAATGATCGTGTGGCTGATCATACACTGATTACGTGGCTGATCATATTCTGATCACGTGGCTGATCAGGCACTGAATAATCATGTACTGTTCACGTGGCTATCATGCACTGATCACGTGACTGATCATGCACTGATCACGTGGATATCATGCACTGCTCATGTGACTGAGCATGCACTGATCACTTAGCTATCATGCATTGATCACTTGGCTATCATGCACTGAACACGTGGCTGATCATACACTGATCACGTGACTGCATATGCACTGATCACGTGGCTGATCATACAGTGATCAAGTGGCTGATCATGCACTGATTACTTGGCTGATAATGCACAGATCTCGTAAGTATCATGCACTGATCACATGGCTATCATGCACTGATTCCGTGGCTGATCATGCACTGATCACCTGACTGATCATGCACAGTCCTGGCTATCATGCACTGATCACGTGCCTGATCATGCACTGATCACGTGGCTGATCATGCACTGATCACGTGGCTGATTATGCACTGATCACGAAGCTCATCATACACTGATCACGTGACTGTGCATGCACTGATCACGTGGCTTATGATGCACTGATCACGTGGCTGATCATGCATTGATCACGTGCCTGATCATACACTGATCACGTGGCTGATCATGCAATAATCACGTTGTGGATCATGCAGTGATCACGTGGCTGAAAATACAGTGATCACGTGGCTGATCATGGACTGATCACGTGCGTGACCATGAACTGCTCACGTGGCTGATCATGCACTGATCATGAAGCTGATCATACACTGATCACGTGTCTCATCGTACACTTATCACGTGGCTGATCATGCACTAATCACGTTGCTTAACATGCACTGATCAGTTTGCTATCATGCACTGATCACCTGGCTGAACATACACTGATCACGGGACTGCGCATGCAATGATCACGTGATTGATCATGCACTGATCACGTGGCTATCATGCAATGATCACGTGTCTAGCATGCACTGAACACGTGGCTGATCATACACTGCTCACGTCACTGCACATGCACTAATCACATGACTGCACATGCACTGATCAGGTAATTGTATGCAATGATCACGTGGCTAATCATGCACTGCTCATGTGACTGAGCATGCACTGATCACCTAGCTATCATGCATTGATCACTGGTCTATCATGTACTGATCACGTGACTGCACATGCAGTGATCACGTAATTGTAGGCAATGATCACCTGGCTATCATGCACTGCTCATGTGACTGAGCATGCACTAATTACGTAGCTATCATGCATTGATCACTTGACTATCATGCATTGAACACGTGGCTGATCATACACTGATCACGTGACTGCACATGCACTGATCACGTGACTGATCATACAGTGATCACGTGGCTGATCATGCACTGATTACGTGGGTGATCATGCACTGATCTCGTATCTATCATGCACTGATCACATGGCTATCATGCACTGATCACGTGGCTGATCATACACTGATCACGTGACTGACCATGCACTGATCACGAGTCTGATTATGCACTGATCACTTGGCTGATCATGCACTGATCACAAAGCTGATCATACACTGATCACGTGACTGTGCATGCACTGATCACGTGGCTAATCATGCACTGATCACGTGGCTGTTCATGCAATGATAACATGGCTATCATACACTGATTATGTGACTGATCATGCACTCTTCACTGGCCTTATCATGCACTGATCATGTGGCTGATCATGCAATGATCACGAAGCTGATCATACACTGATCACGTGACTGTGCCTGCACTGACCATGTGGTTGATCATGCACTGATCACGTGGGAGAGCATGAACTGATCACGTGGCTGATCATACACTGATCACGTGACTGATCATGCACTAATCACGTTGCGGATTATGCAATGATCACGTGGCTGATCATACGCTGATCACGTGGATGTTCATGCACTGATCACGTGGCTGAAATACACTGATAAAATTACTGATGATGCATTGATCACGTGCCTGATCATGCACTGATCACGAAGCTGGTCATACACTGATCACGTGGCTGATCATACACTGATCACGTGGCTTATCATGCACAAATCACGTTGCTTATCATGCACTGATCAGGTTGCTATCATGCACTGATCACGTGGATGATCATACACTAATCACGTGACTGCACATGCACTGATCAAGTGACTGGTCATGCACTGTTCACGTAATTGTAGGCAATGCCCACGTGGCTATCATGCACTGCTCATGTTACTGAGCATGCACTGATCACGTAGCTATCATGCATTGATCACTTGGCTATCATGCACTGAACACGTGGCTGATCATACACTGATCACGTGACTGCACATACACTGATTACGTGGCTCATCATACAGTGATCACGTGGCTGATCATGCACTGATTACGTGGCTGATTATGCCCTGATGTCGTAGCTATCATGCACTGATCACATGGCTATCATGCACTCATCACGTGGCTGATCATGCACTGATCACGTGACTGATCTTGCACTGATCTGGTGGCTATCATGCATTGATCACGTGGTTGATCATACACTGATCACGTGACTGATCATGCACTGATCACGTGGCTATCATGCACTGATCACTTGGCTATCATGCACTGATCACGTGGCTATCATGCACTGATCTTGGGCTGATCATACACTAATCACGTGACTGCACATGCACTGATCACGTTAGAGTTCATGCACTGATCACGTGGCTATCATGCACTGTTCACGTGTCTATCATGCACTGATCACGTGACTGCACATGCACTGATCACGTAATTGTAGGCAATGATCACCTGGCTATCATGCACTGCTCATGTTACTGAGCATGCACTGATCACGTAGCTATCATGCATTGATCACTTGGCTATCCTGCACTGAACACCTGGCTGATCATACACTGGTCAGGTAACCGCACATGCACTGATCACATGGCTGATCATACAGTGATCACGTGGCTGATCATGCACTGGTTACGTGGTTGATCTAGCACTGATCTCGTAGCTATCATGCACTGATCACATGGCTATCATGCACTGATCCCGTGGCTGATAATGCCCTGGTCACGTGACTGATCATGCACTGGTCAACTGGCTATCGTGCACTGATCACGTGGATGATCATACACTGATCACCTGACTGATCATGCACTGATCACGTGCCTGATCATGCACTGATCATGTGACTGTGCATGCACTCATCACGTGGCTGATCATGCACTGATCACGTGGCTGATCATGCAATGATAACCTGGCTATCATAAACTGATCACGTGACTGATCATGCACTCTTCACTGGCCTGATCATGCACTGATCACCTGGCTGATAATGCACTGATCACGAAGCTGATCGTACACTGATCACGTGACTCTGCATGCACTGATAACTTGGCTGATCATGCACTGATCACGTGGTGATCATTCACTGATCACATGGCTGATCATACACTGATCACGTGGCTGATCATACACTGATCAAATTTCTGATAATGCACTGATCACGTGCCTGATAATGCACTGATCACAAAGCTGACCATACACTGATCATGTGACTGTGCATGCACTTATCACGTGGCTGATCATACACTGATCACGTGGTTGATCATGCACTGATCACGTGGCTGATCATACACTGATCACGTGACTTATCATGCACTGATCAGGTGCCTGATCATACACTGATCACGTACATGATCATGCACTGATCATTTGGCTGATCATACACTGATCACTTGACTGCTCATGCACTGATCACGTGACTGATCATGCACTGATCACTGGCTATCATGCACTGATCACGTGTCTATCATGCACTAATCACGTGATTGCCCATGAACTGATCACTTACCTGTTCATGCACTGATCCCGTGGCTATCATTCACTGATCACGTGGCTGATCCTGCAATGATCACGTGACTGATTATGAACTGATTGCGTAGCTAACATGCACTGATCACATGAGTGCACATGCCAAGATCACGTGACTGATCATGCACTGATCAGGTGGCTATCATGTACTGATCACGTGGCTAAACATACATTGATCACTTAACTAACCATGCACTGATCACGTGGCAATCTTGCACTGATGACGTAGATGATCATGCACTGATCACATAGCTATCATCCACTGAGCACATGACTGCGCATGAACTGATTCCGTGGCTATCATACACTGATCAAGTGACATATCATGCACTGATCACTTGACTAATCATGCACTGATCACGTGGATATCATGCACTGATCACGTGGCTGATCATGCACTGATCACGTGGCTGATCGTGCACTGATTAGCTGGCTATCATACACTGATCAAGTGACTGCTCATGCACTCTTCACGTACCTGATCATGCACTGATCACGAAGCTGATCATACACTGATCACATGACTGTGCATGCACTGATTACGTGGCTGATCATACACTGATCACGTGGTGATCATTCACTGATCACGTGGCTGATCATGCACTAATCACCTTGTGGATCATGCACTGATCACGTGGCTGATCATACACTGATCACGTGGCTGATCATGCACTGATCACGTGGCTGATCATGCACTGATCACGTGGCTGATCGTGCACTGATCACGTGGCTGATCATACTCTGATTACGAAGTTGATCATACACTGATCACGTGACTGCATCCACTGATCATTTGACTGTGCATGCACTGATCACATGGATGATCATGCACTGATTAATCATGTACTGGTCACTTGGCTATCATGCAGTGATCACGTGGCTGATCAGGAACTGATCACGTGCCTAATCATGCACAGGTCATGTGTCTGAATGTGGCTGATCATGTGATTGATCATGCACTTTACACGTGGCTATCATGCACTGATGATGTGCCTCAGGAGGCAACAATCAAAGAGCTGAGCAGGCACAAATCACGCATTCAGCAGGCAATAATCATGGACATCACCTGTGATGAATCATGCTGCTCAGCTGGCAAAAGTCAAGCAGATGAGCAGGTAGGAATCACACGGCTCAGCTGGCAATTGTCAAGCAGATGAGAAGGCAGGAATCACGAAGCTCAGCTGGCAATAATAACGCAGATGAGCAGCCAGGAATCACGCAGCTCAACTGGCAATTATCAAGCCGATGAGCAGGCAGGAATCACGCATCTCAGCTGGCAATTATCTAACCGATGAGCACGCAGGAATCACTAAGCTCAGCTGGCGATTATCAAGACGATGAGCAGGCAGGAATCAAGCAGCTCAGCTGGCTCTTGTCAAGCAGCTGAGCAGACAGGAAAACGCAGCTCAGTAGGCCCTGATCACGTGACTGAGCACGCACTGTTCACGTGGCTGATCATACACTGATCACGTGCTTGATCATGCCCTGATCACATGGCTATCATTCACTGATCACTTGACTGTGCATGCACTGATCACGTGGATGATCATACAGTGATCACGTGACTGATCATGCACTAAAAAAATGGCTGATCATGCACTGATCACGTGACTGATCATGCATTGATCACGTGATTGATCATGCACTGATTAATCATGTACTGGTCACGTGGCTATCATGCACTGATCACGTGGCTGATCATACACTTATCACGTGGCTATCATGAACTGATCACATGGCTATCATGCACTGATTCCGTGGCTGATCATGCACTGATCACGTGGCTACCATGCACTGATCACGTGGCTGATCATGCACTATTCACATGGCTGATCATGCACTGATCACGAAGCTGAGCATACAATGATCAGGTGACTGTGCATGCACTCATCACGTGGCTGATCATGCACTGATCACTGGCTGATCATGCCCTGATACCCCGGCTATCATACACTGATAAGGTGACTGATCACGCACTCTTTACGTGCCTGATCATGCACTGATCACATGACTGATCATGCATTGATCGAGTGCCTGATCATGCACTGATCACGTACCTGATAATGCACTGATCATTTGGCTGATCATATACTGATAACGTTACTGTTCATGCACTGATCACGTGGCTATCAAGCACTGATCACGTGGCTGATAATGCACTTGTCACATGGATGATCATACACTGATAACGTGAGAGATCATGCACTGAATACGTGACTGATCATGCACTGATCACGTGGCTATCATGCACTGATCACATGGCAATCATGCACTGATCACGTGAGTGCCCATGCACTGATTATGTGGATGATCATACACTGATCACCTGACTGATCATGCACTGATCACGTGGCTATCATGCACTGATAATGTGACTGTGCATGCACTGATCATGGAACTGTAGGCAATGATCACTTGGCTATCATGCACTGATCACGTGGCTGATCATGCACTGATCATGTGACTGAGCATGCACCAATCACGTAGCTACCATGCATTGATCACTTGGCTATCATGCACTGATCACGTGGGTGATCATACACTATTAACCTGACTGCACATGCACTGATCACGTGGCTGATCATACAGTGATCACGTGGCTGATCATGCACTGATCACGTGGCTGATCATGGACTAATCACGTTGCTGATCATGCACTGACCGGTGCTTATCATGCACTGATTACGTGGCTAATTATGCACTGATCACGTAGTTATCATGCACTGATCACATGGATATCATGCACTGTTCCCGTGGCTGATCATGCACTGATTACGTGACTGATCATGCACTGATCACGATGCTATCATGCACTGAACACGTGGCTGATCATACACTGATCATGTGACTGATCATGACTGATCACGTGCCTGCTCATGCACAGATCACGATGCTATCATGCACTGAACACGTGGCTGATCATACACTGATCATGTAACTGATCACGTGCCCTATCATTCACTGATCACGTGTCTGATCATGCACTGATCACAAAGCTGATCATACACTGACCACGGGACTGTGCATGCACTGATCACTTGGCTGATCATGCACAGATCACCTGGCGGATCATGCACTGGTAACCTGGCTATCATACACTGATCACGTGACTGATCGTGCACCCTTCACGTGCCTGATCATGCACTGATCACGTGACTGTGCATGCACTGATCACGTGGCTGATCATGTACTTTTCAGGTGCCTGTTCAAGCACTGATCACGTGGCTGATCATGCACTGATCACGTGGCTGACCATACACTTATCACATGACTGATCAAGCACTGATCACGTGGATGATCATGCACTGATCATGTGACTGAGCAGGCAGCGATTCCGTACTACCATGCATTGATCACTTGGCTATCATGCACTGATCACATGGCTGATCATACACTGATCACGTGCCTGATCATGCACTTATCACGTGGCTATCATGCACTGATAATGTGACTGCGCATGCACTGATCATGGAACTGTAGGCAATGATCACTTGGCTATCATGCACTGATCACGTGGCTGATCATACACTGATCACCTGACTGCACATGCACTGATCACGTGGCTGATCATACAGTGATCACGTGGCTGATCATGCACTGATCACGTGGCTGGTCATGCAATAATCGCGTTGCTGATCATGCGCTGATCACGATGCTATCATGCACTGAACACGTGGCTGATCATACACTGATCATGTGACTGATCATGACTGATCACGTGCCTGATCATACACTGATCACGTGTCTGATCATGCACAGATCACCTGGCTGATCATGCACTGGTAACCTGGCTATCATACACTGATCACATGACTGATCGTGCACTCTTCACTGGCCTGATCATGCACTGATCACGTGACTGTGCATGCACTGATCACGTTGCTGATCATGCGCTGATCACGTGGCTGATCATGTACTCTTCAGGTGCCTGTTCATGCACTGATCACGTGGCTGATCATGCACTGATCACCTCGCTGACCATACACTGATCACATGACTGATCAAGCACTGATCACGTGCCTGATCATGCACTGATCACGTGGCTGATCATACACTGATCACGAAGCTGATCACACACTGATCACGTAACTGTGCATGCACTGATCACGTGGCTGATCATGCACTGATCATGTGACTGAGCATGCACTGATCACGTACTATCATGCATTGATCACTTGGCTATCATGCACTGATCACGTGGCAGATCATACACTGATCAGGTGGCTGATCATGTACTGGGCAAGTGGCTATCATGCACTGATCACGTGGCTGATCATGCACTGATCACGTGACTGATCATGCACTGATCACGTGGCTATCATGCACTAATCATGTGGCTAATCTTACATTGATCACCTAAATAATCATGCACTGATCACCTGGCGATCTTGCACTGATCCCGTGGCTGATCAGGCACTGATAACTTAGCTATCATGAACTGATCACATGACTGCGCAAGAACTGATCACGTGGATATCATACACTGGACACGTGACAGATCATGCACTGATCACGTGACTGATCATGCACTGATCTGGTGGCTATCATGCATTGATCACGTGGTTGATCATACACTGATCACCTGACTGATCATGCACTGATCACGTGGCTATCATGCACTGATCACGTGGCTATCATGCACTGATCACTTGGCTATCATGCACTGATCACGTGGCTGATCATGCAGTGATCTGTTGGCTATCATGCACTGTTCACAGGCCTATCATGCACTGATCACCTGGATGATCATACACTGATGAAGTGGCTATCATGCACTGATCACGTGGCTTATCATGCACTGATCACGTGGTTATCATGCACTTTTCACGTGTCTATCATGCACTGATCACTTGGCTATCATGCACTGATCACGTGGCTGATCATGCAGTGATCTGTTGGCTCTCATGCACTAATCACGTGCCTATCATGCACTTAGCACGTGGATGATCATACACTGATCACGAGGCTGATCATACACTGATAACGTGACTGATCATGCACTAATCAAGTGGCTATCATGCACTGATTACGTGGCTAGCATGAACTGATCACCTGGCTGATCATGCAGTGATCTGTTGGCTATCATGCACTGATCACGTGGTTATCATGCACTGATCACCTGGCTAGCATGCACTGATCACGTGGCTGATCATGCAGTGATCTGTTGGTTCTCATGCACTGATCACGTGCCTATCATGCACTGAGCACTTGGATGATCATACACTGATCACGAGGCTGATCATACACTGATCACGTGACTGATCATGCAGTAATCAAGTGGCTATCATGCACTGATTACGTGGCTAGCATGCACTGATCACGTGAATGATCATGCAGTGATCACGTCGCTATCATGCACTGATCTCGAGATTGGGCATGCACTGATCACGAGGATGATCATACAGTGATCACGTTCAGATCATGCACTGAAGACGTGACTGATCATGCACTGATCATTTGGCTATCATGCACTGATCACGTTCCTATCATGCCCTGAACACGGGATGCACATGAACTGATCACGTACATGTAGGCAATGATCACGTGGGTATCATGCACTCCTCATGTGACTGAGCATGCACTGATCACGTAGCTATCATGCATTGATCACTTGGCTATCATGCACTGAACACGTGGCTGGTCATACACTGATCACGTGACTGCACATGCACTGATCACGTGGCTGATCATACAGTGATCACGTGGCTGACCATGCACTGATTTCGTGTCTGATCATGCACTGATCTCGTAGCTATCATGCACTGATCACGTGACTGTGCATGCACTGATCACGTGGCTGATCATGCACAGATCACGTGGCTTTTCATGCAATGATAACCTGGCTATCATACACTGATCACGTGACTGATCATGCACTCTTCACTGGCCTGATCATGCACTGATCACGTGGCTGATCATGCAATGATCACGAAGCTAATCATACACTGATCACGTGACTGTGCCTGCACTGATCATGTGGCTGATCATGCATTAATCACGTGGGAGATCATGCACTGATCAAGTGGCTGATCATACACTGCTCACATGACTGATAATGCACTAAACACGTTGTGGATCATGCACTGATCACGTGGCTGATCATACAATGATCATGTGGCTGTTCATGCACTGAACACGTGGCTGATCATACACTGATCAAATTACTGTAATGCACTGATAACGTGCCTGATAATGCACTGATCACGAAGCTGATCATACACTGATCACGGGACTGTGCAGGCACTGATCACCTGGCTGCTCATGCACTGATCACGGGGCTGATCATGCACTGATAACTGGACTATCACACACTGATCACGTGACTGATCATGCACTGAACACGTGGCTGATCATAAACTGATCACATGACTTATCATGCACTGATCAGGTGCCTGATCATGCACTGATCATTTGGCTGATCATACACTGATCACGTGACTGCGCATGCACTGATCACTTGGCTGATCATGCACTGATCACGGGGCTGATCATGCACTGATAACTGGACTATCACACACTGATCACGTGACTGATCATGCACTGAACACGTGGCTAATCATGCACTGATCACGAAGCTGATCATACACTGATCACGTGACTGTGCATGCACTGATAACGAAGCTGATCATACACTGATCACGTGACTGTGCATGCACTGATCACGTGGCTGATCATGCACTGATCACGTGGCTGATCATGCAGTGATCATATGACTGATTATGCACTGATCGCTTAGCTATAATGCACTGATCACAAGAATGCACATGCCATGATCATGTGACTGATCATGCACTGATCACGTGGCTATCATGCACTGATCACGTGACTGATTATGCACTGATCGAGTAGCTATCATGCACTGATCACATGACTGCGCATGAACTGATCATGTGGATATCATACACTGATCAAGTGACATATCATGCACTGATCACTTGAATGATCATGCACTGATCACGTGGCTATCAGGCACTGATCACGTGCCTGATCATGCACTAATCAGGTTGTGGATCATGCACTGATCACGTGGCTGATAATACAGTGATCACGTGGCTGATCATGCACTGATCACATGGATGATCATACACTGATCACATGACTAATCATGCACTGATCACATGCCTGACCATGAACTGATGACGTGGCTGATCATGCACTGATCATGAAGCTGATCATACACTGATCACGTGACTGTGCATGCACTCATCACGTGGATGATATTGCACTGGTCACGTGGCTGATCATGCACTATTCACGTGTCTGATCATACACTGATCACGTGGCTTATCATGCACAAATCACGTTTCTTATCATGCACTGATCAGGTTGCTATCATGCACTGATCACGTTGTTGATCATACAATGATCACGTGACTGATCATGCACTCATCACATGGCTATAATGCACTGATCACTTGGCTATCATGCACTGATCACGTGCCTATCATGCACTGATCACGTGGATGATCATACATTGATCACGAGGCTGATTATACACTGATCACGTGACTGATCATGCACTGATCACGTGGCTAGCATGCACTGATCACGTGAATGATCATGCAGTGATCACGTGACTGATTATGAACTGATTGCGTAGCTATCATGCACTGATCACATGACTGCCCATGCCATGATCACGTGACTGATCATGCACAGATCAGGTGGCTATCATGCACTGATCACGTAGCTAATCATACATTGATCACGTAACTAACCATGCACTGATCACTTGACAATCTTTCACTTATCACGTGGCTGATCATGCCCTGATCACGTAGCTATCATGCACTGATCACATGATTGTGCACGAACTGATCACGTGAACATCGTACACTGATCAAGTGACATATCATGCACTGATCACTTGACTGATCATGCACTGATCACGTGGTTATCATGCACTGATCACGTGGCTGATAATGCACTAATTACGTTGTGGATCATTCACTGATCACGTGGCTGATAAGACAGTGATCACGTGGTTATCATGCACTGATCATGTGGCTGATAATGCACTAATTAGGTTCTGGATCATTCACTGATCACGTGGCTGATAAGACAGTGATCACGTGGCTGATCATGGACTGATCACGTGGATGATCATACACTGATCAGATGACTGATCATGCACTGATCAAGTGCCTGACCATGAACTGATCACGTGGTTGATCATGCACTGATCATGAAGCTGATCATACACTGATCACGTGACTGTGCATGCACTGATCACGTGGCTGATACTGCACTGATCACATGGCTGATCGTACACTGATCACGAGGCTTATCATGCACTAATCACGTTGCAAATCATGCACTCATCACGTGGCTGATCATACACTGAGCAGGTGGATGATCATGCACTGATCACGTGTCTGATCGTACAATGATCACGTGGCTTATCATGCACTAATCACGTTGCTTATCATGCACTGATCAGGTTGCTATCATGCACTGATCACGAGGATGATCATACACTAATCACGTGACTGCACATGCACTGATCACATGACTGATCATGCACTGATCACGTGGCTGATAATACACTAACTCCGTGTGTGCACATGCACTGATCACGTGACTGATCATGCACTGATCACGTGGCAATCATGCACTGATCACGTGTATATCATGCAGTGATCACATGACTGCACTTGCACTGATCACGTATTTGTAAGCAATGATCACGGGGCTATCATGCACTGATCATGTGACTGCACTTGCACTGATCACGTATTTGTAGGCAATGATCACGTGGCTATCATGCACTGCTCATGTGACTGAGCATGCACTGATCACGTGGCTATCATGCATTGATCACTTGGCTATCATGCACTGAACACGTGTCTATCATGCACTGATCACGTGATTGCACAATCATTGATCACGTAATTGTAGGCAATGTTCACGTGGCTATCATACACTGCTCATGTGACTGAGCATGCACTGATCACCTAGCTATCATGCATTGATCACTTGGCTATCATGCACTGAACACGTGGCTGGTCATACACTGATCACGTGACTACACATGCAGTAATCACGTGACTGATCATACAGTGATAACGTGGCTGACCATGCACTGATTTCGTGTCTGATCATGCACTGATCTCGTAGCTATCATGCACTGATCACGTGACTGTGCATGTAGTGATCACGTCGCTAATCATGCACTGATCACGTGGCTGATCATGCAATGATAACCTGGCTATCATACACTGATCACGTGACTGATCATGCACTCTTAACTGGCCTGATCATGCACTGATCACGTGGCTGATCATGCAATGATCACGAAGCTGATCATACACTGATCACGTGACTGTGCCTGCACTGATCATGTGGCTGATCATGCATTAATCACGTGGGAGATCATGCACTGATCAAGTGGCTGATCATACACTGCTCACGTGACTGATAATGCACTAAACACGTTGCGGATCACGCACTGATCACGTGGCTGATCATACACTGATCACGTGGCTGTTCATGCACTGATCACGTGGCTGATCATACACTGATCGAATTACTGTAATGCACGGATTACGTGCCTGATCATACACTGATCACGTGCCTGGTCATACACTGATCAAATTACTGATAATGCACTGATTCCGTGCCTGATAATGCACTGATTACGAAGCTGATCATACACTGATCACATGACTGTGCAGGCACTGATCACGTGGCTGATCATGCACTGATCATGTGGCTGATCATGCACTGATCTCGTGGCTGATCATACACTGATCATGTGCCGGGAGCTAGTGAGGCATTCCGCTCTGGACAAAGGTCATGAGGAAGGAGGCTCGGCATACGCAAATGCGGGATCGAGCCTCAGGAGTCCACCCGGATATTCTCGAGCATCTCCCCCCCAAAAAAACCAGAGTCTGCCTACTTTATTGCTTTGTGCTCTCACCTCTGATTTCACTGGGGGCTGTCCCCAACCACCATCTCGATCTCTCTGTCAAAGAGTTAACTTACAGCTCCAGTTCATAAAGTTCCTTGTCATTCTTCCCTTTAACTTCCAGCTGAGTCTCCATCTGGAGCTCGGAACCCACCACGCTTACTAATTATGCCTGGGCTGCTAAGACCAACCCGAGAAGGTGTCTAGGGTGAGGAAACTTCTGCTATTTGAGAGGGCGCCTGCGGCCTACGTAAGTGGTGCAAACTTCTTGTTTTGAAGTTTGACTGGTCTCCCGCGTAAACCAAGCTACTCAGTCTCTTTTCTCCACCGAATTTTCCTACTGAGCTCTCCTCATACTATTATTCTTGACATCTCCGATTAGCATATAAATAGTCGCCTAGGCCATCTCTCCTTCGAATACCCTGGATCAGCTGGGGCTGGTCCCCGGCAGGTGGCGCCCGAACAGGGACCTCAGGAGGCAATACTCAAAGAGCTGAGCAGACACGAACCACGCAATCAGCAGGCAATAAGCATGGAGCTCAGCAGTGACGAATCATGCTGCTCAACTGGCAATAATCAAGCAGGTGACCAGGCAGGAATCACGCAGCTCAGCTGGCAATTGTCAAGCAGATGAGCCGACAGGAATCACGCAGCTCAGCAGGCCCTGATCACGTGACTCTGCAGGCACTGATCACGTGGCTGATCAAGTCCACATCACGTGACTGAGCATGCACTGATCACGTGGCTATCATGCACTGATCACGTGACTGCGCATGCACTGATGACGTGGCTGATCAGGCACTGATCACATGGCTCAGCATGCACTGATCACGTGTTTATTAGGCAGTGATCAGTGACTGATAGGCGCTGATCATGGGACTTTGCTCGCACTGATCACGTGGCTATCACACACTGATCACGTGGCTGATCATGCACTGATCACGTAATTGATCATGCACTGATCACGTGACTGATCATGCACTGATCACGTGACTGATCATGCACTGATCACTTGATTGATCATGCACTGATCACGTGACTGATCATGCACTGATCACTTGATTGATCATGCACTGATCACGTTACTGATCATGCACTGATCACGTGGCTATCATGCACTGCTCGAGTGGCTGATCATGCAGTGATCACGTAGCTACCATGTACCGGTCACGTGACTGATCATGCACCCATCGGGCGACTGATCATGCACTGATCACGTGGCTCTCATGCACTGATCACTTGGCTGGTCATACACTGATCACGTGCCTGGTCATTCACACATCCCGTGACTAATCATGTACTGATCTCATGGCTCTCATGCACTGATAACGTGGCGATCACGCACTGATCACGTGGCCGATCATGCACTGATCACGTAATTGATCATGCACTGATCACGTGACTGTGCATGCACTGATCACGTTGCTGATCATGCGCTGATCACGTGGCTGATCATGTACTCTTCAGGTGCCTGTTCATGCACTGATCACGTGGCTGATCATGCACTGATCACCTCGCTGACCATACACTGATCACATGACTGATCAAGCACTGATCACGTGCCTGATCATGCACTGATCACGTGGCTGATCATACACTGATCACGAAGCTGATCACACACTGATCACGTAACTGTGCATGCACTGATCACGTGGCTGATCATGCACTGATCATGTGACTGAGCATGCACTGATCACGTACTATCATGCATTGATCACTTGGCTATCATGCACTGATCACGTGGCAGATCATACACTGATCAGGTGGCTGATCATGTACTGGGCAAGTGG
Source organism: Bos javanicus (assembly GCF_032452875.1). Classification (NCBI taxonomy): domain Eukaryota; kingdom Metazoa; phylum Chordata; class Mammalia; order Artiodactyla; family Bovidae; genus Bos; species Bos javanicus. The sequence continues at coordinate 108,295 of NW_026893932.1, read as the reverse complement.
CTATCATGCACTGATCACGTGGCTGATCATGCACTGATCACGTGACTGATCATGCACTGATCACGTTACTGATCATGCACTGATCACGTGGCTATCATGCACTGCTCGAGTGGCTGATCATGCAGTGATCACGTAGCTACCATGTACCGGTCACGTGACTGATCATGCACCCATCGGGTGACTGATCATGCACTGATCACGTGGCTATCATGCACTGTTCACGTGGCCGATCATACACTGATCACCTGCCTGGTCATGCACAGATCACGTCACTAATCATGAACTGATCACGTAGCTATCAACACATCACGTGGCTATCATGCACTGCTCATGTGGCTGATCATGCAATGATCAAGTAGCTACCATGTATTGGTCACGTGACTGATCATGCACTGATCACGTAAATGATCATGCACTGATCACGTGATTGATCATGCACTGATCACGTGACTGTGCCGTCAGTGATCACGTGGCTGATCATGCACTGATATCGTGACTGAGCATGCACTGATCATGTGCCGGGAGACGGTGAGGCATTCCACTCTGGACAAAGGTCATGAGGAAGGAGGCTCGGCATACGCAAATGCGGGATCGAGCCTCAGGAGTCCACCCGGATATTCTCGAGGATCTCCCCCCAGAAAAAACAGAGTCTGCCTACTTTATTGCTTTGTGCTCTCACCTCTGATTTCACTGGGGGCTGTCCCCCACCACCATCTCGCTCTCTCTGTCAAAGAGTTAACTTACAGCTCCAATTCATAAAGTTCCTTGTCATTCTTCCCTTGAACTTCCAGCTGAGTCTCCATCTGGAGCGTGGAACCCACCACGCTTACAAATTATGCCTGGGCTGCTAAGACCCACTCGAGAAGGTGTCTAGCGTGAGGCACCTTCCGCTATTCGAGAGGGCGCCTGCGGCCTACGTAAGTGGTGCCAACTTCTTGTCTTGAAGTTTGATTGGTCTCCCGCGTAAACCAAGCTACTCAGTCTCTTTTCTCCACCGAATTTTCCTACTGAGCTATCCTCATACTATTATTCTTGACATCTCCGATTAGCATATAAATAGTCGTCTAGGCCATCTCTCCTTCGAATACCCTGGATCAGCTGGGGCTGGTCCCCGGCAGGTGGCGCCCGAACAGGGACCTCAGGAGGCAATACTCAAAGAGCTGAGCAGACACGAACCACGCAATCAGCAGGCAATAAGCATGGAGCTCAGCAGTGACGAATCATGCTGCTCAACTGGCAATATTCAAGCAGGTGACCAGGCAGGAATCACGCAGCTCAGCTGGCAATTGTCAATCAGATGAGCCGACAGGAATCACGCAGCTCAGTTGGCAATTGTCATGCAGATGAGCCGGCAGGAATCAGGCAGCTCAGCAGGCCCTGATCACGTGACTCTGCAGGCACTGATCCCGTGGCTGATCAAGTCCAGATCACGTGACTGAGCATGCACTGATCACGTGGCTATCATGCACTGATCACTTGGCTGGTCATACACTGATCACGTGCCTGGTCATTCACACATCCCGTGACTAATCATGAACTGATCTCATGGCTATCATGCACTGATCACGGGGGTATCATGCACTGATTACGTGGCTGGTCAGACACGTATCACGTGACTGATCATGAACTGGTCACGTGGCTCTCATGCACTGATTACGTGGCTATCACGCACTGATCACATGGCTGATCATGCACTGATCACGTAATTGATCATGCACTGATCACGTAACTGATCATGCACTGATCACGTGACTGATCATGCACTGATCACTTGATTTTCATGCACTGATCACGTTACGGATCATGCACTGATCACGTGGCTATCATGCACTGCTCGAGTGGCTGATCATGCAGTGATCACGTAGCTGCCATGTACCAGTCACGTGACTGATCATGCACCCATCGGGTGACTGATCATGCACTGATCACGTGGCTATCATGCACTGATCACATGGCTGGTCATACACTGATCACGTGCCTGGTCATTCACACATCCCGTGACTAATCATGAACTGATCTCATGGCTCTCATGCACTGATTACGTGGCTATCACGCACTGATCACGTGGCTGATCATGCACTGATCACGTAATTGATCATGCACTGATCAGGTGACTGATCATGCACTGATCACATGACTGATCATGCACTGATCACTTGATTGATCATGCACTGATCACGTTACTGATCATGAACTGATCACGTGGCTATCATGCACTGCTCCAGTGGCTGATCATGCAGTGATCACGTAGCTACCATGTACCGGTCACGTGACTGATCATGCACCCATCGGGTGACTGATCATGCACTGATCACGTGGCTATCATGCACTGTTCACGTGGCCGATCATACACTGATCACCTGCCTGGTCATGCACAGATCACGTCACTAATCATGAACTGATCACGTAGCTATCAACACATCACGTGGCTATCATGCACTGCTCATGTGGCTGATCATGCTATGATCAAGTAGCTACCAGGTATTGGTCACGTGACTGATCATGTACTGATCACGTAAATGATCATGTACTGATCACGTGATTGATCATGCACTGATCACGTGACTGTGCCGTCAGTGACCAGGTGGCTGATCATGCACTGATATTGTGACTGAGCATGCACTGATCATGTGCCGGGAGACGGTAAGGCATTCCACTCTGGACAAAGGTCATGAGGAAGGAGGCTCGGCATATGCAAATGCGGGATTGAGCCTCAGGTGTCCACCAGGATATTCTCGAGCATCTCCCCCCCAAAAACACCAGAGTCTGCCTACTGTATTGCTTTGTGCTCTCACCTCTGATTTCACTGGGGGCTGTCCCCCACCACCATCTCGCTCTCTCTGTCAAAGAGTTAACTTACAGCTCCAATTCATAAAGTTCCTTGTCATTCTTCCCTTGAACTTCCAGCTGAGTCTCCATCTGGAGCGCGGAACCCACCTCGCTTACTAATTATGCCTGGGCTGCTAAGACCCACTCGAGAAGGTGTCTAGGGTGAGGCACCTTCCGCTATTCGAGAGGGCGCCTGTGGCCTATGTAAGTGGTGCAAACTTCTTGTCTTGAAGTTTGATTGGTCTCCCGCGTAAACCAAGCTACTCAGTCTCTTTTCTCCACCGAATTTTCCTACTGAGCTATCCTCATACTCTTATTCTTGACATCTCTGATTAGCATATAAATAGTCGCCTAGGCCATCTCTCCTTCGAATACCCTGGATCAGTTGGGGCTGGTCCCCGGCAGGTGGCGCCCGAACAGGGACCTCAGGAGGCAATACTCAAAGAGCTGAGCAGACACGAACCACGCAATCAGCAGGCAATAAGCATGGAGCTCAGCAGTGACAAATCATGCTGCACAACTGGCAATATTCAAGCAGGTGACGAGGCAGGAATCACGCAGCTCAGCTGGCAATTGTCAATCAGATGAGCCGACAGGAATCACGCAGCTCAGCAGGCAAAAATGATGAAGCTGAGCAGTCAGGAATCACGCAGCTCAGCAGGCAATACTCAAGAAGTTCATCCGGCAGGAATCACCCAGCTCAGCAGGAAAGAATCAAGAAGTTGAGCCGGAAGGAATCACGCAGCTCAGCAGGCAATAAACATGGAGATGAGCAAGCAGGAATCACGAAGCTCAGCAGGCAATAATCATGGAGCTGAGCAAGCAGGAATCACGCAGATCAGCAGGCAATAATCATGGAGCTGAGCAGGCAGGAATCACGCAACTTAGCAGGCAATAATAATTGGAGCTGAAGGCTGTAATGAACTGGATAAGCAGACTCTAATCACGCGATTCAGCCGGCTCCTCTCTCGGGACTGAGCAGGCACTAATTACGCAGCTCAGCAAACAAAAATCATGGAGCTGAACAAGCAGGAAGCACGCAGCTCAGCAGGCAATAATCATGGAGCTGAGCAAGCAGGAATCACGCAGCTCAGCATGCAATAATCAAGCAGCTGAGCAGGCAGGAATCACGCAGCTCAGCAGGCAATAAATATGGAGCTGAGCAAGCAGGAATCACGCAGCTCAGCATGCAATAATCAAGAAGCTGAGCAGGCAGGAATCACGCAGCTCAGCAGGCAATAATCATGGAGCTGAGCAAGCAGGAATCACGCAGCTCAGCATGCAATAATCAAGAAGCTGAGCAAGCAAGAATCACGCAGCTGAGCAGGCAATAATCATGGAGCTGAGCAAGCAGGAATCACGCAGCTGAGCAGGCAATAATCAAGAAGCTGAGCAAGCAGGAATCACGCAGCTCAGCAGGCAATTTTCAAGAAGCTGAGCAGGCAGGAATTGCGCAGCTCAGCAGGCAATAAATATGGAGCTGAGCAAGCAGGAATCACGCAGCTCAGCAGGCAATAATCATGGAGCTGAGCAAGCAGGAATAACGAAACTCAGCAGGAAATAGTCATGGAGCTGAGCAAGCAGGAATCACGCAGCTCATCAGGCAATTTTCAAGAAGCTGAGCAGGCAGGAATCACGCAGCGCAGCAGGCAATAATCATGGAGCTGAGCAAGCAGATATCACGCAGCTTCGAGGGCAATAATCAAGAAGTTGAGCAAGCAGGAATCACGCAGCTCAGCAGGCAATAATCATGGAGCTGAGCAAGCAGATATCACGCAGCTTCGAGGGCAATAATCATGGAGCTGAGCAAGCAGGAATCAGGAAGCACAGCAGGCAATAATAATGGAGCTGAGCAAGCAGGAATCACGCAGCTCAGCAGGCAATAATCAAGAAGCAGAGCAGGCAGGACAGGCAGCTCAGCAGCCAATAATCAAGAAGGTAGCAGGCAGGAATCGCGCAGCTAAGCAGGCAAAAATCATGGAGCTTAGCAGGCAGGAATCACGCAACTTAGCAGGTAATAAATATGGAGCTGAGCAAGCAGGAATCACGCAGCTCAGCAGGCAATAATCATGGAGATGATCAAGCAGGAATCACGCAGGTCAGCAGGCAATAGTCATGGAGCTGAGCAAGCAGGAATCACACAGCTCAGCAGGCAATAATCATGGAGCTGAGCAGGCAGGAATCACGCAGCTCAGCAGGCAATAAATATGGAGCTGAGCAAGCAGGAATCACGCAGCCCAGCAGGCAATAATCATGGAGCTGAGCAAGCAGGAATCACGCAGCTCAGCATGCAATAATCATGGAGCTGAGCAGGCAGGAATCACGCAGCTCAGCAGGCAGTAATCATGGAGCTCAGCAAGCAGGAATCATGCAGCTCAGCAAGCAATAATCAAGAATTTGAGCAAGTATGAATCACGAAGCTCAGCAGGCAATAATAAAGAAGTTGAGCAGGCAGGAGTCACGCAACTTAGCAGGCGATAATCATGGAGCTGAAGACTGTAATGAAGTCGATAAGCAGACTCTAATCACGTGACTCAGCCGGCTCCAATCTCGGGACTGAGCAGGCACTAATTCCGCAGCAGGCAATAAATATGGAGCTGAGCAAGCAGGAATAACGCAGCTCAGCAGGAAATAGTCATCGAGCTGAGCAAGCAGGAATCACGCAGCTCATCAGGCAATTTTCAAGAAGCTGAGCAGGCAGGAATCACGCAGCGCAGCAGGCAATAATCATGGAGCTGAGCAAGCAGATATCACGCAGCTCCGAGGGCAATAATCAAGAAGTTGAGCAGGCAGGAATCACGCAGCTCAGCAGGCAATAACTATGGAGCTGAGCAGTCAGGAATCACGCAGCTCAGAAGGCAATAATCAAGAAGCTGAGCAGGCAGGAATCACGCAGCTCAGCAGGCAAAAATCAAGGAGCTGAGAAGACTGCAATTAAGTGGCTAAGCAGACTCTAAACACGTGACTCAGCAGGCTTGACACCCATGACTGAGAAGACGCGAATCTTGCAGCCCAGCAGACAATACTCCTGGAGCTGAGCAGGCAGGAATCACGCAGCTCAGCAGACACTAATCAAGGAGCTGATCAGGCACGAATCACGGAGCTCAGCAGGCAATAATCATGGAGCTGAGCAAGCAGGAATCACGCAGATCAGCAGGCAATAATCATGGAGCTTAGCAGGCAGGAATCACGCAACTCAGCAGGCAATAAATATGGAGCTGAAGGCTGTAATGAAGTCGATAAGCAGACTCTAATCACGTGACTCAGCCGGCTCCTCTCTCGGGACTGAGCAGGCACTAATTCCGCAGCTCAGCAAGCAATAATCATGGAGATGAGCAAGCAGGAATCACGCAGCTCAGCAGGCAATAATCATGGAGCTGAGCAAGCAGGAATCACGCAGCTCAGAATGCAATAATCAAGAAGTTGAGCAGGCAGGAATCACGCAGCTCAGCAGGCAATAAATATGGATCTGAGCAAGCAGGAATCACGCAGCTCAGCAGGCAATAATCATGGAGCTGAGAAAGCAGGAATCACGCAGCTCAGCAGGCAATAGTCATGGAGCTGAGCAAGCAGGAATCACGCAGCTCCGCAGGCAATAATGAAGAAGTTGAGCAGGCAGGAATCACGCAGCTCAGCAGGCAATAAATATGGAGCTGAGGAAGCAGGAATCACGGAGCTCAGCAGGCAATAATCATGGAGCTGAGCAAGCAGGAATCACGCAGCTAAGCATGCAATAATCAAGAAGCTGAGCAGGCAGGAATCACGCAGCTCAGCAGGCAATAAATATGGAGCTGAGGAACAGGAATCACGCAGCTCAGCAGGCAATAATCATAGAGATGAGCAAGCAGGAATCACGCAGCTCTGCAGGCAATAAATATGGAGCTGATCAAGCAGGAATCACGAAGCTCAGCAGGCAATAGGCATGAAGCTGAGCAAGCAAGAATCACGCAGCTCAGCAGGCAATAAAAATGGAGCTGAGCAAGCAGGAATCACGCAGCTCTGAAGGCAATAATCAAGAAGTTGAGCATGCAGGAATCACACAGCTCAGCAGGCAATAACTATGGAGCTGAGCAGTCAGGAATCACGCAGCTCAGCAGGCAATAATCAATAAGCTGAGCAGGCAGGAATCACGCAGCTTAGCAGGCAATAATCATGGAGTTGAGCAGACTGTAATGAAGTGGCTAGCAGACTCTAATCACGTGACTCAGCCGGCTCCTAACCCGGTCCTGAGCAGGCACTAATCACGCAGCTGAGCAGGGACTAATCACACAGCTGATCAGGCACGAGTCAGGCAGCTGAGCAGGGATTAATCATGGAGCTGAGCAAGCGCTAGTTCCTTGATTCAGCAGGCCCTAATCACGTGATTGACCAGGCCCTGATCATGTGACTGAGCATGCACTGATCACGTGACTGAAGGGCACTGATCACGTGACTGAGAGGCACTGATCACGTGACTGAGCATGCACTGATCACGTGACTGAGAGGCACTGATCACGTGACTGAGAGGCGCTGATCACGTGACTGAGAGGCACTGATCACGTGACTGAGAGGCGCTGATCACGTGGCAATAATGCACTGCTCACGTGCTTCTGGAGGCAATAATCAAAGAGTTGAGCAGGCACTAATCACTTGGCTAAGAGGGCACTAATCACGGAGAGGAGCAGGAAATCGTCAAGGAGCTGAGCAGACTGTAATGAAGTGGCTAGCAGACTCTAATCACGTGACTCAGCCGGCTCCTAACCCGGTCCTGAGCAGGCACTAATCACGCAGCTGAGCAGGGAATAATCACACAGCTGATCAGGCACGAGTCACGCAGCTGAGCAGGGATTAATCATGGAGCTGAGCAAGCGCTAGTTTCTTGATTCAGCAGGCCCTAATCACGTGATTGAGCAGGCCCTGATCATGTGACTGAGCATGCACTGATCACGTGACTGAAGGGCACTGATCACGTGACTGAGAGGCACTGATCACGTGACTGAGCATGCACTGATCACGTGACTGAGAGGCACTGATCACGTGACTGAGAGGCGCTGATCACGTGACTGAGAGGCACTGATCACGTGACTGAGAGGCGCTGATCACGTGGCTATCATGCACTGATCACGTGCTTCAGGAGGCAATAATCAAAGAGTTGAGCAGGCACTAATCACTTGGCTAAGAGGGCACTAATCACGGAGAGGAGCAGGAAATCGTCAAGGAGCTGAGCAAACTGTAATGAAGTGGTTAAGCAGACTCTAAACACGTGACGCAGCAGGCTCTACACCCGTGACTGAGCAGACACAATTTCGGCAGCTCAGCAGACACCAATTGTGCAGCTCAGCAGACACAAATGGTGCAGCTCAGCAGACACCAATCATGCAGCTCAGCAGGCAATACTCATGGAGCTGAGCAGGCAGGAATCACACAGCTCAGCAAGCAAAGATCAAGGAGCTGAGCAGGCACGAATCTCGCAGCTCAGTTGGCAAAAATCAAGGAGCTGAGCAGGCACGAATCTCGCAGCTCAGCTGGCGAAAATCAAGAAGCTGAGCAGACTGCCATTAAGTGGCTAAGCAGACTCTAAACACGTGACTGAGCAGGCTTGACACCCGTGACTGAGCACACACGAATCTTGCAGCCCAGCAGACAATACTCCTGGAGCTGAGCAGGCAGGAATCACACAGCTCAGCATGCAATAATCAAGAAGCTGAGCAGGCAGGAATCACGCAGCTCAGCATGCAATAATCAAGAAGCTGAGCAGGCAGGAATCACGCAGCTCAGCAGGCAATAATCCTGGAGCTGAGCAAGCAGGAATCACGCAGCTCAGCAGGCAATAATCAAGAAGCAGATCAGGCAGGAATCAGGCAACTCAGCAGCCAATAATCAAGAAGCTAGCCGTCAGGAATCGCGCAGCTCAGCAGGCAATAATCATGGAGCTGAGCTGGCAGGAATCACGCAACTCAGCAGGCAATACTCATGGACCTGAGCAGGCAGGAATCACTCAACGTAGCAGGCAATAATAATTGGAGCTGAAGGCTGTAATGAACTGGATAAGCAGACTCTAATCACGTGATTCAGCCGGCTCCTCTCTGGGGACTGAGCAGGCACTTATTATGCAGCTCAGCAAGCAAAAATCATGGAGCTGAGCAAGCAGGAATCACGCAGCTCAGCAGGCAATAATCATGGAGCTGAGCAAACAGGAATCACGCAGCTCAGCATGCAATAATCAAGAAGCTGAGCAGGCAGCAATCACGCAGCTCAGCAGGCAATAAATATGGAGCTGAGCAAGCAGGAATCACGCAGCTCAGCAGGCAATAATCATGGAGCTGAGAAAGCAGGAATCACGCAGCTCAGCAGGCAATAGTCATGGAGCTGAGCAAGCAGGAATCACGCAGCTCCGCAGGCAATAATGAAGAAGTTGAGCAGGCAGCAATCACGCAGCTCAGCAGGCAATAAATATGGAGCTGAGGAAGCAGGAATCACGGAGCTCAGCAGGCAATAATCATGGAGCTGAGCAAGCAGGAATCACGCAGCTAAGCATGCAATAATCAAGAAGCTGAGCAGGCAGGAATCACGCAGCTCAGCAGGCAATAAATATGGAGCTGAGGAACAGGAATCACGCAGCTCAGCAGGCAATAAATATGGAGCTGATCAAGCAGGAATCACGAAGCTCAGCAGGCAATAGTCATGAAGCTGAGCAAGCAAGAATCACGCAGCTCAGCAGGCAATAAAAATGGAGCTGAGCAAGCAGGAATCACGCAGCTCTGAAGGCAATAATCAAGAAGTTGAGCAAGCAGGAATCACACAGCTCAGCAGGCAATAACTATGGAGCTGAGCAGTCAGGAATCACGCAGCTCAGCAGGCAATAATCAATAAGCTGAGCAGGCAGGAATCACGCAGCTTAGCAGGCAATAATCATGGAGCTGAGCAGACTGTAATGAAGTGGCTAGCAGACTCTAATCACGTGACTCAGCCGGCTCCTAACCCGGTCCTGAGCAGGCACTAATCACGCAGCTGAGCAGGGACTAATCACACAGCTGATCAGGCACGAGTCAGGCAGCTGAGCAGGGATTAATCATGGAGCTGAGCAAGTGCTAGTTCCTTGATTCAGCAGGCCCTAATCACGTGATTGACCAGGCCCTGATCATGTGACTGAGCATGCACTGATCACGTGACTGAAGGGCACTGATCACGTGACTGAGAGGCACTGATCACGTGACTGAGCATGCACTGATCACGTGACTGAGAGGCACTGATCACGTGACTGAGAGGCGCTGATCACGTGACTGAGAGGTGCTGATCACGTGGCAATAATGCACTGCTCACGTGCTTCAGGAGGCAATAATCAAAGAGTTGAGCAGGCACTAATCACTTGGCTAAGAGGGCACTAATCACGGAGAGGAGCAGGAAATCGTCAAGGAGCTGAGCAGACTGTAATGAAGTGGCTAGCAGACTTTAATCACGTGACTCAGCCGGCTCCTAACCCGGTCCTGAGCAGGCACTAATCACGCAGCTGAGCAGGGAATAATCACACAGCTGATCAGGCACGAGTCACGCAGCTGAGCAGGGATTAATCATGGAGCTGAGCAAGCGCTAGTTTCTTGATTCAGCAGGCCCTAATCACGTGATTGACCAGGCCCTGATCATGTGACTGAGCATGCACTGATCACGTGACTGAAGGGCACTGATCACGTGACTGAGAGGCACTGATCACGTGACTGAGCATGCACTGATCACGTGACTGAGAGGCACTGATCACGTGACTGAGAGGCGCTGATCACGTGACTGAGAGGCACTGATCACGTGACTGAGAGGCGCTGATCACGTGGCTATCATGCACTGATCACGTGCTTCAGGAGGCAATAATCAAAGAGTTGAGCAGGCACTAATCACTTGGCTAAGAGGGCACTAATCACGGAGAGGAGCAGGAAATCGTCAAGGAGCTGAGCAAACTCTAATGAAGTGGTTAAGCAGACTCTAAACACGTGACGCAGCAGGCTCTACACCCGTGACTGAGCAGACACAATTTGGGCAGCTCAGCAGACACCAATTGTGCAGCTCAGCAGACACAAATGGTGCAGCTCAGCAGACACCAATCATGCAGCTCAGCAGGCAATACTCATGGAGCTGAGCAGGCAGGAATCACACAGCTCAGCAAGCAAAGATCAAGGAGCTGAGCAGGCACGAATCTCGCAGCTCAGTTGGCAAAAATCAAGGAGCTGAGCAGGCACGAATCTCGCAGCTCAGCTGGCGAAAATCAAGAAGCTGAGCAGACTGCCATTAAGTGGCTAAGCAGACTCTAAACACGTGACTGAGCAGGCTTGACACCCGTGACTGAGCACACACGAATCTTGCAGCCCAGCAGACAATACTCCTGGAGCTGAGCAGGCAGGAATCACGCAGCTCAGCATGCAATAATCAAGAAGCTGAGCAGGCAGGAATCACGCAGCTCAGCATGCAATAATCAAGAAGCTGAGCAGGCAGGAATCACGCAGCTCAGCAGGCAATAATCCTGGAGCTGAGCAAGCAGGAATCACGCAGCTCAGCAGGCAGTAAATATGGATCTGAGAAAGCAGGAATCACGCAGCTCAGCAGGCAATAAATATGGAGCTGAGGAAGCAGGAATCACGGAGCTCAGCAGGCAATAATCATGGAGCTGAGCAAGCAGGAATCACGCAGCTAAGCATGCAACAATCAAGAAGCTGAGCAGGCAGGAATCACGCAGCTCAGCAGGCAATAAATATGGAGCTGAGGAACAGGAATCACGCAGCTCAGCAGGCAATAATCATAGAGATGAGCAAGCAGGAATCACGCAGCTCTGCAGGCAATAAATATGGAGCTGATCAAGCAGGAATCACGAAGCTCAGCAGGCAATAGTCATGAAGCTGAGCAAGCAAGAATCACGCAGCTCAGCAGGCAATAAAAATGGAGCTGAGCAAGCAGTAATCACGCAGCTCTGAAGGCAATAATCAAGAAGTTGAGCATGCAGGAATCACACAGCTCAGCAGGCAATAACTATGGAGCTGAGCAGTCAGGAATCACGCAGCTCAGCAGGCAATAATCAATAAGCTGAGCAGGCAGGAATCACGCAGCTTAGCAGGCAATAATCATGGAGCTGAGCAGACTGTAATGAAGTGGCTAGCAGACTCTAATCACGTGACTCAGCCGGCTCCTAACCCGGTCCTGAGCAGGCACTAATCACGCAGCTGAGCAGGGACTAATCACACAGCTGATCAGGCACGAGTCAGGCAGCTGAGCAGGGATTAATCATGGAGCTGAGCAAGCGCTAGTTCCTTGATTCAGCAGGCCCTAATCACGTGATTGACCAGGCCCTGATCATGTGACTGAGCATGCACTGATCACGTGACTGAAGGGCACTGATCACGTGACTGAGAGGCACTGATCACGTGACTGAGCATGCACTGATCACGTGACTGAGAGGCACTGATCACGTGACTGAGAGGCGCTGATCACGTGACTGAGAGGCACTGATCACGTGACTGAGAGGCGCTGATCACGTGGCAATAATGCACTGCTCACGTGCTTCAGGAGGCAATAATCAAAGAGTTGAGCAGGCACTAATCACTTGGCTAAGAGGGCACTAATGACGGAGAGGAGCAGGAAATCGTCAAGGAGCTGAGCAGACTGTAATGAAGTGGCTAGCAGACTCTAATCACGTGACTCAGCCGGCTCCTAACCCGGTCCTGAGCAGGCACTAATCACGCAGCTGAGCAGGGAATAATCACACAGCTGATCAGGCACGAGTCACGCAGCTGAGCAGGGATTAATCATGGAGCTGAGCAAGCGCTAGTTTCTTGATTCAGCAGGCCCTAATCACGTGATTGAGCAGGCCCTGATCATGTGACTGAGCATGCACTGATCACGTGACTGAAGGGCACTGATCACGTGACTGAGAGGCACTGATCACGTGACTGAGCATGCACTGATCACGTGACTGAGAGGCACTGATCACGTGACTGAGAGGCGCTGATCACGTGACTGAGAGGCACTGATCACGTGACTGAGAGGCGCTGATCACGTGGCTATCATGCACTGATCACGTGCTTCAGGAGGCAATAATCAATGAGTTGAGCAGGCACTAATCACTTGGCTAAGAGGGCACTAATCACGGAGAGGAGCAGGAAATCGTCAAGGAGCTGAGCAAACTGTAATGAAGTGGTTAAGCAGACTCTAAACATGTGACGCAGCAGGCTCTACACCCGTGACTGAGCAGACACAATTTGGGCAGCTCAGCAGACACCAATTGTGCAGCTCAGCAGACACAAATGGTGCAGCTCAGCAGACACCAATCATGCAGCTCAGCAGGCAATACTCATGGAGCTGAGCAGGCAGGAATCACACAGCTCAGCAAGCAAAGATCAAGGAGCTGAGCAGGCACGAATCTCGCAGCTCAGTTGGCAAAAATCAAGGAGCTGAGCAGGCACGAATCTCGCAGCTCAGCTGGCGAAAATCAAGAAGCTGAGCAGACTGCCATTAAGTGGCTAAGCAGACTCTAAACACGTGACTGAGCAGGCTTGACACCCGTGACTGAGCACACACGAATCTTGCAGCCCAGCAGACAATACTCCTGGAGCTGAGCAGGCAGGAATCACGCAGCTCAGCATGCAATAATCAAGAAGCTGAGCAGGCAGGAATCACGCAGCTCAGCATGCAATAATCAAGAAGCTGAGCAGGCAGGAATCACGCAGCTCAGCAGGCAATAATCCTGGAGCTGAGCAAGCAGGAATCACGCAGCTCAGCAGGCAATAATCAAGAAGCAGATCAGGCAGGAATCAGGCAACTCAGCAGCCAATAATCAAGAAGCTAGCCGTCAGGAATCGCGCAGCTCAGCAGGCAATAATCATGGAGCTGAGCTGGCAGGAATCACGCAACTCAGCAGGCAATACTCATGGACCTGAGCAGGCAGGAATCACTCAACGTAGCAGGCAATAATAATTGGAGCTGAAGGCTGTAATGAACTGGATAAGCAGACTCTAATCATGTGATTCAGCCGGCTCCTCTCTGGGGACTGAGCAGGCACTTATTATGCAGCTCAGCAAGCAAAAATCATGGAGCTGAGCAAGCAGGAATCACGCAGCTCAGCAGGCAATAATCATGGAGCTGAGCAAACAGGAATCACGCAGCTCAGCATGCAATAATCAAGAAGCTGAGCAGGCAGGAATCACGCTGCTCAGCAGGCAATAAATATGGAGCTGAGCAAGCAGGAATCACGCAGCTCAGCAGGCAATAATCATGGAGCTGAGAAAGCAGGAATCACGCAGCTCAGCAGGCAATAGTCATGGAGCTGAGCAAGCAGGAATCACGCAGCTCCGCAGGCAATAATGAAGAAGTTGAGCAGGCAGGAATCACGCAGCTCAGCAGGCAATAAATATGGAGCTGAGGAAGCAGGAATCACGGAGCTCAGCAGGCAATAATCATGGAGCTGAGCAAGCAGGAATCACGCAGCTAAGCATGCAATAATCAAGAAGCTGAGCAGGCAGGAATCACGCAGCTCAGCAGGCAATAAATATGGAGCTGAGGAACAGGAATCACGCAGCTCAGCAGGCAATAAATATGGAGCTGATCAAGCAGGAATCACGAAGCTCAGCAGGCAATAGTCATGAAGCTGAGCAAGCAAGAATCACGCAGCTCAGCAGGCAATAAAAATGGAGCTGAGCAAGCAGGAATCACGCAGCTCTGAAGGCAATAATCAAGAAGTTGAGCAAGCAGGAATCACACAGCTCAGCAGGCAATAACTATGGAGCTGAGCAGTCAGGAATCACGCAGCTCAGCAGGCAATAATCAATAAGCTGAGCCGGCAGGAATCACGCAGCTTAGCAGGCAATAATCATGGAGCTGAGCAGACTGTAATGAAGTGGCTAGCAGACTCTAATCACGTGACTCAGCCGGCTCCTAACCCGGTCCTGAGCAGGCACTAATCACGCAGCTGAGCAGGGACTAATCACACAGCTGATCAGGCACGAGTCAGGCAGCTGAGCAGGGATTAATCATGGAGCTGAGCAAGTGCTAGTTCCTTGATTCAGCAGGCCCTAATCACGTGATTGACCAGGCCCTGATCATGTGACTGAGCATGCACTCATCACGTGACTGAAGGGCACTGATCACGTGACTGAGAGGCACTGATCACGTGACTGAGCATGCACTGATCACGTGACTGAGAGGCACTGATCACGTGACTGAGAGGCGCTGATCACGTGACTGAGAGGCACTGATCACGTGACTGAGAGGCGCTGATCACGTGGCAATAATGCACTGCTCACGTGCTTCAGGAGGCAATAATCAAAGAGCTGAGCAGGCACTAATCACTTGGCTAAGAGGGCACTAATCACGGAGAGGAGCAGGAAATCGTCAAGGAGCTGAGCAGACTGTAATGAAGTGGCTAGCAGACTCTAATCACGTGACTCAGCCGGCTCCTAACCCGGTCCTGAGCAGGCACTAATCACGCAGCTGAGCAGGGAATAATCACACAGCTGATCAGGCACGAGTCACGCAGCTGAGCAGGGATTAATCATGGAGCTGAGCAAGCGCTAGTTTCTTGATTCAGCAGGCCCTAATCACGTGATTGAGCAGGCCCTGATCATGTGACTGAGCATGCACTGATCACGTGACTGAAGGGCACTGATCACGTGACTGAGAGGCACTGATCACGTGACTGAGCATGCACTGATCACGTGACTGAGAGGCACTGATCACGTGACTGAGAGGCGCTGATCACGTGACTGAGAGGCACTGATCACGTGACTGAGAGGCGCTGATCACGTGGCTATCATGCACTGATCACGTGCTTCAGGAGGCAATAATCAAAGAGTTGAGCAGGCACTAATCACTTGGCTAAGAGGGCACTAATCACGGAGAGGAGCAGGAAATCGTCAAGGAGCTGAGCAAACTGTAATGAAGTGGTTAAGCAGACTCTAAACACGTGACGCAGCAGGCTCTACACCCGTGACTGAGCAGACACAATTTGGGCAGCTCAGCAGACACCAATTGTGCAGCTCAGCAGACACAAATGGTGCAGCTCAGCAGACACCAATCATGCAGCTCAGCAGGCAATACTCATGGAGCTGAGCAGGCAGGAATCACACAGCTCAGCAAGCAAAGATCAAGGAGCTGAGCAGGCACGAATCTCGCAGCTCAGTTGGCAAAAATCAAGGAGCTGAGCAGGCACGAATCTCGCAGCTCAGCTGGCGAAAATCAAGAAGCTGAGCAGACTGCCATTAAGTGGCTAAGCAGACTCTAAACACGTGACTGAGCAGGCTTGACACCCGTGACTGAGCACACACGAATCTTGCAGCCCAGCAGACAATACTCCTGGAGCTGAGCAGGCAGGAATCACGCAGCTCAGGATGCAATAATCAAGAAGCTGAGCAGGCAGGAATCACGCAGCTCAGCATGCAATAATCAAGAAGCTGAGCAGGCAGGAATCACGCAGCTCAGCAGGCAATAATCCTGGAGCTGAGCAAGCAGGAATCGCGCAGCTCAGCAGGCAATAATCATGGAGCTGAGCTGGCAGGAATCACGCAACTCAGCAGGCAATACTCATGGACCTGAGCAGGCAGGAATCACTCAACGTAGCAGGCAAAATAATTGGAGCTGAAGGCTGTAATGAACTGGATAAGCAGACTCTAATCACGTGATTCAGCCGGCTCCTCTCTGGGGACTGAGCAGGTACTTATTATGCAGCTCAGCAAGCAAAATCATGGAGCTGAGCAAGCAGGAATCACGCAGCTCAGCAGGCAATAATCATGGAGCTGAGCAAACAGGAATCACGCAGCTCAGCATGCAATAATCAAGAAGCTGAGCAGGCAGGAATCACGCAGCTCAGCAGGCAATAAAAATGGAGCTGAGCAAGCAGGAATCACGCAGCTCAGCAGGCAATAATCATGGAGCTGAGAAAGCAGGAATCACGCAGCTCAGCAGGCAATATTCATGGAGCTGAGCAAGCAGGAATCACGCAGCTCCGCAGGCAATAATGAAGAAGTTGAGCAGGCAGGAATCACGCAGCTCAGCAGGCAATAAATATGGAGCTGAGGAAGCAGGAATCACGGAGCTCAGCAGGCAATAATCATGGAGCTGAGCAAGCAGGAATCACGCAGCTAAGCATGCAATAATCAAGAAGCTGAGCAGGCAGGAATCACACAGCTCATCAGGCAATAAATATGGAGCTGAGGAACAGGAATCACGCAGCTCAGCAGGCAATAAATATGGAGCTGATCAAGCAGGAATCACGAAGCTCAGCAGGCAATAGTCATGAAGCTGAGCAAGCAAGAATCACGCAGCTCAGCAGGCAATAACTATGGAGCTGAGCAGTCAGGAATCACGCAGCTCAGCAGGCAATAACTATGGAGCTGAGCAGTCAGGAATCACGCAGCTCAGCAGGCAATAATCTTGGAGCTGAGCAGACTGTAATGAAGTGGCTAGCAGACTCTAATCACGTGACTCAGCCGGCTCCTAACCCGGTCCTGAGCATGCACTAATCACGCAGCTGAGCAGGGACTAATCACACAGCTGATCAGGCACGAGTCAGGCAGCTGAGCAGGGATTAATCATGGAGCTGAGCAAGTGCTAGTTCCTTGATTCAGCAGGCCCTAATCACGTGATTGACCAGGCCCTGATCATGTGACTGAGCATGCACTGATCACGTGACTGAAGGGCACTGATCACGTGACTGAGAGGCACTGATCACGTGACTGAGCATGCACTGATCACGTGACTGAGAGGCACTGATCACGTGACTGAGAGGCGCTGATCACGTGACTGAGAGGCACTGATCACGTGACTGAGAGGCGCTGATCACGTGACTGAGAGGCACTGATCACGTGACTGAGAGGCGCTGATCACATGGCAATAATGCACTGCTCACGTGCTTCAGGAGGCAATAATCAAAGAGTTGAGCAGGCACTAATCACTTGGCTAAGAGGGCACTAATGACGGAGAGGAGCAGGAAATCGTCAAGGAGCTGAGCAGACTGTAATGAAGTGGCTAGCAGACTCTAATCACGTGACTCAGCCGGCTCCTAACCCGGTCCTGAGCAGGCACTAATCACGCAGCTGAGCAGGGAATAATCCCACAGCTGATCAGGCACGAGTCACGCAGCTGAGCAGGGATTAATCATGGAGCTGAGCAAGCGCTAGTTTCTTGATTCAGCAGGCCCTAATCACGTGATTGACCAGGCCCTGATCATGTGACTGAGAGGCACTGATCACGTGACTGAGAGGCACTGATCACGTGACTGAGAGGCGCTGATCACGTGACTGAGAGGCGCTGATCACGTGACTGAGAGGCGCTGATCACGTGGCTATCATGCACTGATCACGTGCTTCAGGAGGCAATAATCAAAGAGTTGAGCAGGCACTAATCACTTGGCTAAGAGGGCACTAATCACGGAGAGGAGCAGGAAATCGTCAAGGAGCTGAGCAAACTCTAATGAAGTGGTTAAGCAGACTCTAAACACGTGACGCAGCAGGCTCTACACCCGTGACTGAGCAGACACAATTTGGGCAGCTCAGCAGACACCAATTGTGCAGCTCAGCAGACACAAATGGTGCAGCTCAGCAGACACCAATCATGCAGCTCAGCAGGCAATACTCATGGAGCTGAGCAGGCAGGAATCACACAGCTCAGCAAGCAAAGATCAAGGAGCTGAGCAGGCACGAATCTCGCAGCTCAGTTGGCAAAAATCAAGGAGCTGAGCAGGCACGAATCTCGCAGCTCAGCTGGCGAAAATCAAGAAGCTGAGCAGACTGCCATTAAGTGGCTAAGCAGACTCTAAACACGTGACTGAGCAGGCTTGACACCCGTGACTGAGCACACACGAATCTTGCAGCCCAGCAGACAATACTCCTGGAGCTGAGCAGGCAGGAATCACGCAGCTCAGCATGCAATAATCAAGTAGCTGAGCAGGCAGGAATCACGCAGCTCAGCATGCAATAATCAAGAAGCTGAGCAGGCAGGAATCACGCAGCTCAGCAGGCAATAATCCTGGAGCTGAGCAAGCAGGAATCACGCAGCTCAGCAGGCAATAATCAAGAAGCAGATTAGGCAGGAATCAGGCAACTCAGCAGCCAATAATCAAGAAGCTAGCAGTCAGGAATCGCGCAGCTCAGCAGGCAATAATCATGGAGCTGAGCTGGCAGGAATCACGCAACTCAGCAGGCAATACTCATGGACCTGAGCAGGCAGGAATCACTCAACGTAGCAGGCAATAATAATTGGAGCTGAAGGCTGTAATGAACTGGATAAGCAGACTCTAATCACGTGATTCAGCCGGCTCCTCTCTGGGGACTGAGCAGGCACTTATTATGCAGCTCAGCAAGCAAAAATCATGGAGCTGAGCAAGCAGGAATCACGCAGCTCAGCAGGCAATAATCATGGAGCTGAGCAATCAGGAATCACGCAGCTCAGCATGCAATAATCAAGAAGCTGAGCAGGCAGGAATCACGCAGCTCAGCAGGCAATAAATATGGAGCTGAGCAAGCAGGAATCACGCAGCTCAGCAGGCAATAATCAAGAAGCTGAGCAGGCAGGAATCACGCAGCTTAGCAGGCAATAATCATGGAGCTGAGCAGACTGTAATGAAGTGGCTAAGCAGACTCTAATCACGTCACTCAGCCGGCTCCTAACCCGGTCTTGAGCAGGCACTAATTACGCAGTTGAGCAGGGACTAATCACACAGCTGATCGGGCAGGAGTCACGCAGCTGAGCAGGGATTAAGCATGCAGCTGAGCAAGCGCTAATCCCTTGATTCAGCAGACCCTGATCACCTGACTGAGCAGGCCCTGATCACGTGGCTGAGCATGCACTGATCATGTGACTGAGCATGCACTGATCACGAGACTGAGAGGCGCTGATCACGTGACTGAGAGGCGCTGATCACGTGACCGAGAGGCGCTGATCCCGTGGCTATCATGCACTGATCACGTGCTTCAGGAGGCAATAATCAAAGAGCTGAGCAGGCACTAATCACTTGGCTAAGAGGGCACTAATCACGGAGAGGAGCAGGAAATCGTCAAGGAGCTGAGCAGACTGTAATGAAGTGGCTAGCAGACTCTAATCACGTGACTCAGCCGGCTCCTAACCCGGTCCTGAGCAGGCACTAATCACGCAGCTGAGCAGGGAATAATCCCACAGCTGATCAGGCACGAGTCACGCAGCTGAGCAGGGATTAATCATGGAGCTGAGCAAGCGCTAGTTTCTTGATTCAGCAGGCCCTAATCACGTGATTGAGCAGGCCCTGATCATGTGACTGAGCATGCACTGATCACGTGACTGAAGGGCACTGATCACGTGACTGAGAGGCACTGATCACGTGACTGAGCATGCACTGATCACGTGACTGAAGGGCACTGATCACGTGACTGAGAGGCACTTATCACGTGACTGAGCATGCACTGATCACGTGACTGAGAGTCACTGATCACGTGACAGAGAGGCGCTGATCACGTGACTGAGAGGCACTGATCACGTGACTGAGAGGCGCTGATCACGTGGCTATCATGCACTGATCACGTGCTTCAGGAGGCAATAATCAAAGAGTTGAGCAGGCACTAATCACTTGGCTAAGAGGGCACTAATCACGGAGAGGAGCAGGAAATCGTCAAGGAGCTGAGCAAACTCTAATGAAGTGGTTAAGCAGACTCTAAACACGTGACGCAGCAGGCTCTACACCCGTGACTGAGCAGACACAATTTGGGCAGCTCAGCAGACACCAATTGTGCAGCTCAGCAGACACAAATGGTGCAGCTCAGCAGACACCAATCATGCAGCTCAGCAGGCAATACTCATGGAGCTGAGCAGGCAGGAATCACACAGCTCAGCAAGCAAAGATCAAGGAGCTGAGCAGGCACGAATCTCGCAGCTCAGTTGGCAAAAATCAAGGAGCTGAGCAGGCACGAATCTCGCAGCTCAGCTGGCGAAAATCAAGAAGCTGAGCAGACTGCCATTAAGTGGCTAAGCAGACTCTAAACACGTGACTGAGCAGGCTTGACACCCGTGACTGAGCACACACGAATCTTGCAGCCCAGCAGACAATACTCCTGGAGCTGAGCAGGCAGGAATCACGCAGCTCAGCATGCAATAATCAAGAAGCTGAGCAGGCAGGAATCACGCAGCTCAGCATGCAATAATCAAGAAGCTGAGCAGGCAGGAATCACGCAGCTCAGCAGGCAATAATCCTGGAGCTGAGCAAGCAGGAATCACGCAGCTCAGCAGGCAATAATCAAGAAGCAGATTAGGCAGGAATCAGGCAACTCAGCAGCCAATAATCAAGAAGCTAGCAGTCAGGAATCGCGCAGCTCAGCAGGCAATAATCATGGAGCTGAGCTGGCAGGAATCACGCAACTCAGCAGGCAATACTCATGGACCTGAGCAGGCAGGAATCACTCAACGTAGCAGGCAATAATAATTGGAGCTGAAGGCTGTAATGAACTGGATAAGCAGACTCTAATCACGTGATTCAGCCGGCTCCTCTCTGGGGACTGAGCAGGCACTTATTATGCAGCTCAGCAAGCAAAAATCATGGAGCTGAGCAAGCAGGAATCACGCAGCTCAGCAGGCAATAATCATGGAGCTGAGCAAACAGGAATCACGCAGCTCAGCATGCAATAATCAAGAAGCTGAGCAGGCAGGAATCACGCAGCTCAGCAGGCAATAAATATGGAGCTGAGCAAGCAGGAATCACGCAGCTCAGCAGGCAATAATCAAGAAGCTGAGCAGGCAGGAATCACGCAGCTTAGCAGGCAATAATCATGGAGCTGAGCAGACTGTAATGAAGTGGCTAAGCAGACTCTAATCACGTCACTCAGCTGGCTCCTAACCCGGTCTTGAGCAGGCACTAATTACGCAGTTGAGCAGGGACTAATCACACAGCTGATCGGGCAGGAGTCACGCAGCTGAGCAGGGATTAAGCATGCAGCTGAGCAAGCGCTAATCCCTTGATTCAGCAGACCCTGATCACCTGACTGAGCAGGCCCTGATCACGTGGCTGAGCATGCACTGATCATGTGACTGAGCATGCACTGATCACGAGACTGAGAGGCGCTGATCACGTGACTGAGAGGCGCTGATCACGTGACCGAGAGGCGCTGATCCCGTGGCTATCATGCACTGATCACGTGCTTCAGGAGGCAATAATCAAAGAGCTGAGCAGGCACTAATCACTTGGCTAAGAGGGCACTAATCACGGAGAGGAGCAGGAAATCGTCAAGGAGCTGAGCAGACTGTAATGAAGTGGCTAGCAGACTCTAATCACGTGACTCAGCCGGCTCCTAACCCGGTCCTGAGCAGGCACTAATCACGCAGCTGAGCAGGGAATAATCCCACAGCTGATCAGGCACGAGTCACGCAGCTGAGCAGGGATTAATCATGGAGCTGAGCAAGCGCTAGTTTCTTGATTCAGCAGGCCCTAATCACGTGATTGAGCAGGCCCTGATCATGTGACTGAGCATGCACTGATCACGTGACTGAAGGGCACTGATCACGTGACTGAGAGGCACTGATCACGTGACTGAGCATGCACTGATCACGTGACTGAAGGGCACTGATCACGTGACTGAAGGCACTTATCACGTGACTGAGCATGCACTGATCACGTGACTGAGAGTCACTGATCACGTGACTGAGAGGCGCTGATCACGTGACTGAGAGGCACTGATCACGTGACTGAGAGGCGCTGATCACGTGGCTATCATGCACTGATCACGTGCTTCAGGAGGCAATAATCAAAGAGTTGAGCAGGCACTAATCACTTGGCTAAGAGGGCACTAATCACGGAGAGGAGCAGGAAATCGTCAAGGAGCTGAGCAAACTCTAATGAAGTGGTTAAGCAGACTCTAAACACGTGACGCAGCAGGCTCTACACCCGTGACTGAGCAGACACAATTTGGGCAGCTCAGCAGACACCAATTGTGCAGCTCAGCAGACACAAATGGTGCAGCTCAGCAGACACCAATCATGCAGCTCAGCAGGCAATACTCATGGAGCTGAGCAGGCAGGAATCACACAGCTCAGCAAGCAAAGATCAAGGAGCTGAGCAGGCACGAATCTCGCAGCTCAGTTGGCAAAAATCAAGGAGCTGAGCAGGCACGAATCTCGCAGCTCAGCTGGCGAAAATCAAGAAGCTGAGCAGACTGCCATTAAGTGGCTAAGCAGACTCTAAACACGTGACTGAGCAGGCTTGACACCCGTGACTGAGCACACACGAATCTTGCAGCCCAGCAGACAATACTCCTGGAGCTGAGCAGGCAGGAATCACGCAGCTCAGCATGCAATAATCAAGAAGCTGAGCAGGCAGGAATCACGCAGCTCAGCATGCAATAATCAAGAAGCTGAGCAGGCAGGAATCACGCAGCTCAGCAGGCAATAATCCTGGAGCTGAGCAAGCAGGAATCACGCAGCTCAGCAGGCAATAATCAAGAAGCAGATTAGGCAGGAATCAGGCAACTCAGCAGCCAATAATCAAGAAGCTAGCAGTCAGGAATCGCGCAGCTCAGCAGGCAATAATCATGGAGCTGAGCTGGCAGGAATCACGCAACTCAGCAGGCAATACTCATGGACCTGAGCAGGCAGGAATCACTCAACGTAGCAGGCAATAATAATTGGAGCTGAAGGCTGTAATGAACTGGATAAGCAGACTCTAATCACGTGATTCAGCCGGCTCCTCTCTGGGGACTGAGCAGGCACTTATTATGCAGCTCAGCAAGCAAAAATCATGGAGCTGAGCAAGCAGGAATCACGCAGCTCAGCAGGCAATAATCATGGAGCTGAGCAAACAGGAATCACGCAGCTCAGCATGCAATAATCAAGAAGCTGAGCAGGCAGGAATCACGCAGCTCAGCAGGCAATAAATATGGAGCTGAGCAAGCAGGAATCACGCAGCTCAGCAGGCAATAATCAAGAAGCTGAGCAGGCAGGAATCACGCAGCTTAGCAGGCAATAATCATGGAGCTGAGCAGACTGTAATGAAGTGGCTAAGCAGACTCTAATCACGTCACTCAGCCGGCTCTAACCCGGTCTTGAGCAGGCACTAATTACGCAGTTGAGCAGGGACTAATCACACAGCTGATCGGGCAGGAGTCACGCAGCTGAGCAGGGATTAAGCATGCAGCTGAGCAAGCGCTAATCCCTTGATTCAGCAGACCCTGATCACCTGACTGAGCAGGCCCTGATCACGTGGCTGAGCATGCACTGATCATGTGACTGAGCATGCACTGATCACGAGACAGAGAGGCGCTGATCACGTGACTGAGAGGCGCTGATCACGTGACCGAGAGGCGCTGATCCCGTGGCTATCATGCACTGATCACGTGCTTCAGGAGGCAATAATCAAAGAGCTGAGCAGGCACTAATCACTTGGCTAAGAGGGCACTAATCACGGAGAGGAGCAGGAAATCGTCAAGGAGCTGAGCAGACTGTAATGAAGTGGCTAGCAGACTCTAATCACGTGACTCAGCCGGCTCCTAACCCGGTCCTGAGCAGGCACTAATCACGCAGCTGAGCAGGGAATAATCCCACAGCTGATCAGGCACGAGTCACGCAGCTGAGCAGGGATTAATCATGGAGCTGAGCAAGCGCTAGTTTCTTGATTCAGCAGGCCCTAATCACGTGATTGAGCAGGCCCTGATCATGTGACTGAGCATGCACTGATCACGTGACTGAAGGGCACTGATCACGTGACTGAGAGGCACTGATCACGTGACTGAGCATGCACTGATCACGTGACTGAAGGGCACTGATCACGTGACTGAGAGGCACTTATCACGTGACTGAGCATGCACTGATCACGTGACTGAGAGTCACTGATCACGTGACTGAGAGGCGCTGATCACGTGACTGAGAGGCACTGATCACGTGACTGAGAGGCGCTGATCACGTGGCTATCATGCACTGATCACGTGCTTCAGGAGGCAATAATCAAAGAGTTGAGCAGGCACTAATCACTTGGCTAAGAGGGCACTAATCACGGAGAGGAGCAGGAAATCGTCAAGGAGCTGAGCAAACTGTAATGAAGTGGTTAAGCAGACTCTAAACACGTGACGCAGCAGGCTCTACACCCGTGACTGAGCAGACACAATTTGGGCAGCTCAGCAGACACCAATTGTGCAGCTCAGCAGACACAAATGGTGCAGCTCAGCAGACACCAATCATGCAGCTCAGCAGGCAATACTCATGGAGCTGAGCAGGCAGGAATCACACAGCTCAGCAAGCAAAGATCAAGGAGCTGAGCAGGCACGAATCTCGCAGCTCAGTTGGCAAAAATCAAGGAGCTGAGCAGGCACGAATCTCGCAGCTCAGCTGGCGAAATCAAGAAGCTGAGCAGACTGCCATTAAGTGGCTAAGCAGACTCTAAACACGTGACTGAGCAGGCTTGACACCCGTGACTGAGCACACATGAATCTTGAAGCCCAGCAGACAATACTCCTGGAGCTGAGCACGCAGGAATCACGCAGCTCAGCATGCAATAATCAGAAGCTGAGCAGGCAGGAATCACGCAGCTCAGCATGCAATAATCAAGAAGCTGAGCAGGCAGGAATCACGCAGCTCAGCAGGCAATAATCCTGGAGCTGAGCAAGCAGGAATCACGCAGCTCAGCAGGCAATAATCAAGAAGCAGATTAGGCAGGAATCAGGCAACTCAGCAGCCAATAATCAAGAAGCTAGCAGTCAGGAATCGCGCAGCTCAGCAGGCAATAATCATGGAGCTGAGCTGGCAGGAATCACGCAACTCAGCAGGCAATACTCATGGACCTGAGCAGGCAGGAATCACTCAACGTAGCAGGCAATAATAATTGGAGCTGAAGGCTGTAATGAACTGGATAAGCAGACTCTAATCACGTGATTCAGCCGGCTCCTCTCTGGGGACTGAGCAGGCACTTATTATGCAGCTCAGCAAGCAAAAATCATGGAGCTGAGCAAGCAGGAATCACGCAGCTGAGCAGGCAATTATCAAGAAGCTGAGCAAGCAGGAATCACGCAGCTCGGCAGGCAATAATCATGGAGCTGAACAAGCAGGAATCACGCAGCTCAGCAGGCAGTAATCATGGAGCTGAGCAAGCAGGAATCACGCAGCTCACCAGGCAATACTGACGGACCTGAGAAGGCAGGAATCACGCAACTTAGCAGGCAATAATCATGGAGCTGAGCAAGCAGGAATCACGCAGCTCACCAGGCAATACTCACGGACCTGAGAAGGCAGGAATCACGCAACTTAGCAGGCAATAATCATGGAGCTGAGCAGGCAGGAATCACGCAGCTCAGCAGGCAATAATCAAGAAGCTGAGCAGGCAGGAATCACGCAGCTTAGCAGGCAATAATCATGGAGCTGAGCAGACTGTAATGAAGTGGCTAAGCAGACTCTAATCACGTCACTCAGCCGGCTCCTAACCCGGTCTTGAGCAGGCACTAATCACGCAGCTGAGCAGGGACTAATCACACAGCTGATCAGGCACGAGTCACGCAGCTGAGCAGGGATTAAGCATGCAGCTGAGCAAGCGCTAATCCCTTGATTCAGCAGACCCTGATCACGTGACTGAGCAGGCCCTGATCACGTGGCTGAGCATGCACTGATCACGTGACTGAGCATGCACTGATCACGTGACTGAGAGGCACTGATCACGTGACTGAGAGGCACTGATCACGTGACTGAGCATGCACTGATCACGTGACTGAGAGGCACTGATCACGTGACTGAGAGGCGCTGATCACGTGACTGAGGGGCGCTGATCACGTGACTGAGAGGCGCTGATCACGTGGCTATCATGCACTGATCACGTGCTTCAGGAGGCAATAATCAAAGAGCTGAGCAGGCACTAATCACTTGGCTAAGAGGGCACTAATCACGGAGAGGAGCAGGAAATCGTCAAGGAGCTGAGCAAACTGTAATGAAGTGGTTAAGCAGACTCTAAACACGTGACGCAGCAGGCTCTACACCCGTGACTGAGCAGACACAATTTGGGCAGCTCAGCAGACACCAATGGTGCAGCTCAGCAGACACAAATGGTGCAGCTCAGCAGACACCAATCATGCAGCTCAGCAGGCAATTCTCATGGAGCTGAGCAGGCAGGAATCACTCAGCTCAGCAGGCAAAGATCAAGGAGCTGAGCAGACTGCCATTAAGTGGCTAAGCAGACTCTAAACACGTGACTCAGCAGGCTTGACACCCGTGACTGAGCACACACGAATCTTGCAGCCCAGCAGACAATACTCCTGGAGCTGAGCAGGCAGGAATCACGCAGCTCAGCAGACAGTAATCAAGGAGCTGAGCAGGCACGAATCACGCAGCTCAGCAGGCAATAATCCTGGAGCTGAGCAAGCAGGAATCACGCAGCTCAGCAGGCAATAATCAAGAAGCAGAGCAGGCAGGAATCAGGCAGCTCAGCAGCCAATAAGCAAGAAGCTAGCAGTCAGGAATCGCGCAGCTCAGCAGGCAATAATCATGGAGCTGAGCTGGCAGGAATCACGCAACTCAGCAGGCAATACTCACGGACCTGAGCAGGCAGGAATCACGCAACTTAGCAGGCAATAATAATTGGAGCTGAAGGCTGTAATGAACTGGATAAGCAGACTCTAATCACGTGATTCAGCCGGCTCCTCTCTGGGGACTGAGCAGGCACTTATTATGCAGCTCAGCAAGCAAAAATCATGGAGCTGAGCAAGCAGGAATCACGCAGCTCAGCAGGCAATAATCATGGAGCTGAGCAAACAGGAATCACGCAGCTCAGCATGCAATAATCAAGAAGCTGAGCAGGCAGGAATCACGCAGCTCAGCAGGCAATAAATATGGAGCTGAGCAAGCAGGAATCACGCAGCTCAGCAGGCAATAATCAAGAAGCTGAGCAGGCAGGAATCACGCAGCTTAGCAGGCAATAATCATGGAGCTGAGCAGACTGTAATGAAGTGGCTAAGCAGACTCTAATCACGTCACTCAGCCGGCTCCTAACCCGGTCTTGAGCAGGCACTAATCACGCAGCTGAGCAGGGACTAATCACACAGCTGATCAGGCACGAGTCACGCAGCTGAGCAGGGATTAAGCATGCAGCTGAGCAAGCGCTAATCCCTTGATTCAGCAGACCCTGATCACGTGACTGAGCAGGCCCTGATCACGTGGCTGAGCATGCACTGATCACGTGACTGAGCATGCACTGATCACGTGACTGAGAGGCACTGATCACGTGACTGAGAGGCACTGATCACGTGACTGAGCATGCACTGATCACGTGACTGAGAGGCACTGATCACGTGACTGAGAGGCGCTGATCACGTGACTGAGGGGCGCTGATCACGTGACTGAGAGGCGCTGATCACGTGGCTATCATGCACTGATCACGTGCTTCAGGAGGCAATAATCAAAGAGCTGAGCAGGCACTAATCACTTGGCTAAGAGGGCACTAATCACGGAGAGGAGCAGGAAATCGTCAAGGAGCTGAGCAAACTGTAATGAAGTGGTTAAGCAGACTCTAAACACGTGACGCAGCAGGCTCTACACCCGTGACTGAGCAGACACAATTTGGGCAGCTCAGCAGACACCAATGGTGCAGCTCAGCAGACACAAATGGTGCAGCTCAGCAGACACCAATCATGCAGCTCAGCAGGCAATTCTCATGGAGCTGAGCAGGCAGGAATCACTCAGCTCAGCAGGCAAAGATCAAGGAGCTGAGCAGACTGCCATTAAGTGGCTAAGCAGACTCTAAACACGTGACTCAGCAGGCTTGACACCCGTGACTGAGCACACACGAATCTTGCAGCCCAGCAGACAATACTCCTGGAGCTGAGCAGGCAGGAATCACGCAGCTCAGCAGACAGTAATCAAGGAGCTGAGCAGGCACGAATCACGCAGCTCAGCAGGCAATAATCAAGAAGCAGAGCAGGCAGGAATCAGGCAGCTCAGCAGCCAATAAGCAAGAAGCTAGCAGTCAGGAATCGCGCAGCTCAGCAGGCAATAATCATGGAGCTGAGCTGGCAGGAATCACGCAACTCAGCAGGCAATACTCACGGACCTGAGCAGGCAGGAATCACGCAACTTAGCAGGCAATAATAATTGGAGCTGAAGGCTGTAATGAACTGGATAAGCAGACTCTAATCACGTGATTCAGCCGGCTCCTCTCTGGGGACTGAGCAGGCACTTATTATGCAGCTCAGCAAGCAAAAATCATGGAGCTGAGCAAGCAGGAATCACGCAGCTCAGCAGGCAATAATCATGGAGCTGAGCAAACAGGAATCACGCAGCTCAGCATGCAATAATCAAGAAGCTGAGCAGGCAGGAATCACGCAGCTCAGCAGGCAATAAATATGGAGCTGAGCAAGCAGGAATCACGCAGCTCAGCAGGCAATAATCAAGAAGCTGAGCAGGCAGGAATCACGCAGCTTAGCAGGCAATAATCATGGAGCTGAGCAGACTGTAATGAAGTGGCTAAGCAGACTCTAATCACATCACTCAGCCGGCTCCTAACCCGGTCTTGAGCAGGCACTAATCACGCAGCTGAGCAGGGACTAATCACACAGCTGATCAGGCACGAGTCAGGCAGCTGAGCAGGGATTAAGCATGCAGCTGAGCAAGCGCTAATCCCTTGATTCAGCAGACCCTGATCACGTGACTGAGCAGGCCCTGATCACGTGGCTGAGCATGCACTGATCACGTGACTGAGCATGCACTGATCACGTGACTGAGAGGCACTGATCACGTGACTGAGCATGCACTGATCACGTGACTGAGAGGCACTGATCACGTGACTGAGAGGCGCTGATCACGTGGCTATCATGCACTGATCACGTGCTTCAGGAGGCAATAATCAAAGAGCTGAGCAGGCACTAATCACTTGGCTAAGAGGGCACTAATCACGGAAAGGAGCAGGAAATCGTCAAGGAGCTGAGCAAACTGTAATGAAGTGGTTAAGCAGACTCTAAACACGTGACGCAGCAGGCTCTACACCCGTGACTGAGCAGACACAATTTGGGCAGCTCAGCAGACACCAATGGTGCAGCTCAGCAGACACAAATGGTGCAGCTCAGCAGACACCAATCATGCAGCTCAGCAGGCAATTCTCATGGAGCTGAGCAGGCAGGAATCACTCAGCTCAGCAGGCAAAGATCAAGGAGCTGAGCAGACTGCCATTAAGTGGCTAAGCAGACTCTAAACACGTGACTCAGCAGGCTTGACACCCGTGACTGAGCACACACGAATCTTGCAGCCCAGCAGACAATACTCCTGGAGCTGAGCAGGCAGGAATCACGCAGCTCAGCAGACAGTAATCAAGGAGCTGAGCAGGCACGAATCACGCAGCTCAGCAGGCAATAATCCTGGAGCTGAGCAAGCAGGAATCACGCAGCTCAGCAGGCAATAATCAAGAAGCAGAGCAGGCAGGAATCAGGCAGCTCAGCAGCCAA
Source organism: Bos javanicus (assembly GCF_032452875.1). Taxonomy (NCBI): domain Eukaryota; kingdom Metazoa; phylum Chordata; class Mammalia; order Artiodactyla; family Bovidae; genus Bos; species Bos javanicus. The sequence continues at coordinate 78,095 of NW_026893932.1, read as the reverse complement.
TAAGCAAGAAGCTAGCAGTCAGGAATCGCGCAGCTCAGCAGGCAATAATCATGGAGCTGAGCTGGCAGGAATCACGCAACTCAGCAGGCAATACTCACGGACCTGAGCAGGCAGGAATCACGCAACTTAGCAGGCAATAATAATTGGAGCTGAAGGCTGTAATGAACTGGATAAGCAGACTCTAATCACGTGATTCAGCCGGCTCCTCTCTGGGGACTGAGCAGGCACTTATTATGCAGCTCAGCAAGCAAAAATCATGGAGCTGAGCAAGCAGGAATCACGCAGCTCAGCAGGCAATAATCATGGAGCTGAGCAAACAGGAATCACGCAGCTCAGCATGCAATAATCAAGAAGCTGAGCAGGCAGGAATCAGGCAGCTCAGCAGGCAATAAATATGGAGCTGAGCAAGCAGGAATCACGCAGCTCAGCAGGCAATAATCAAGAAGCTGAGCAGGCAGGAATCACGCAGCTTAGCAGGCAATAATCATGGAGCTGAGCAGACTGTAATGAAGTGGCTAAGCAGACTCTAATCACGTCACTCAGCTGGCTCCTAACCCGGTCTTGAGCAGGCACTAATCACGCAGCTGAGCAGGGACTAATCACACAGCTGATCAGGCACGAGTCAGGCAGCTGAGCAGGGATTAAGCATGCAGCTGAGCAAGCGCTAATCCCTTGATTCAGCAGACCCTGATCACGTGACTGAGCAGGCCCTGATCACGTGGCTGAGCATGCACTGATCACGTGACTGAGCATGCACTGATCACGTGACTGAGAGGCACTGATCACGTGACTGAGAGGCACTGATCACGTGACTGAGCATGCACTGATCACGTGACTGAGAGGCACTGATCACGTGACTGAGAGGCGCTGATCACGTGACTGAGGCGCTGATCACGTGACTGAGGCGCTGATCACGTGGCTATCATGCACTGATCACGTGCTTCAGGAGGCAATAATCAAAGAGCTGAGCAGGCACTAATCACTTGGCTAAGAGGGCACTAATCACGGAGAGGAGCAGGAAATCGTCAAGGAGCTGAGCAAACTGTAATGAAGTGGTTAAGCAGACTCTAAACACGTGACGCAGCAGGCTCTACACCCGTGACTGAGCAGACACAATTTGGGCAGCTCAGCAGACACCAATGGTGCAGCTCAGCAGACACAAATGGTGCAGCTCAGCAGACACCAATCATGCAGCTCAGCAGGCAATTCTCATGGAGCTGAGCAGGCAGGAATCACTCAGCTCAGCAGGCAAAGATCAAGGAGCTGAGCAGACTGCCATTAAGTGGCTAAGCAGACTCTAAACACGTGACTCAGCAGGCTTGACACCCGTGACTGAGCACACACGAATCTTGCAGCCCAGCAGACAATACTCCTGGAGCTGAGCAGGCAGGAATCACGCAGCTCAGCAGACAGTAATCAAGGAGCTGAGCAGGCACGAATCACGCAGCTCAGCAGGCAATAATCCTGGAGCTGAGCAAGCAGGAATCACGCAGCTCAGCAGGCAATAATCAAGAAGCAGAGCAGGCAGGAATCAGGCAGCTCAGCAGCCAATAAGCAAGAAGCTAGCAGTCAGGAATCGCGCAGCTCAGCAGGCAATAATCATGGAGCTGAGCTGGCAGGAATCACGCAACTCAGCAGGCAATACTCACGGACCTGAGCAGGCAGGAATCACGCAACTTAGCAGGCAATAATAATTGGAGCTGAAGGCTGTAATGAACTGGATAAGCAGACTCTAATCACGTGATTCAGCCGGCTCCTCTCTGGGGACTGAGCAGGCACTTATTATGCAGCTCAGCAAGCAAAAATCATGGAGCTGAGCAAGCAGGAATCACGCAGCTCAGCAGGCAATAATCATGGAGCTGAGCAAACAGGAATCACGCAGCTCAGCATGCAATAATCAAGAAGCTGAGCAGGCAGGAATCACGCAGCTCAGCAGGCAATAAATATGGAGCTGAGCAAGCAGGAATCACGCAGCTCAGCAGGCAATAATCAAGAAGCTGAGCAGGCAGGAATCACGCAGCTTAGCAGGCAATAATCATGGAGCTGAGCAGACTGTAATGAAGTGGCTAAGCAGACTCTAATCACGTCACTCAGCCGGCTCCTAACCCGGTCTTGAGCAGGCACTAATCACGCAGCTGAGCAGGGACTAATCACACAGCTGATCAGGCACGAGTCAGGCAGCTGAGCAGGGATTAAGCATGCAGCTGAGCAAGCGCTAATCCCTTGATTCAGCAGACCCTGATCACGTGACTGAGCAGGCCCTGATCACGTGGCTGAGCATGCACTGATCACGTGACTGAGCATGCACTGATCACGTGACTGAGAGGCACTGATCACGTGACTGAGAGGCACTGATCACGTGACTGAGCATGCACTGATCACGTGACTGAGAGGCACTGATCACGTGACTGAGAGGCGCTGATCACGTGACTGAGGGCGCTGATCACGTGACTGAGAGGCGCTGATCACGTGGCTATCATGCACTGATCACGTGCTTCAGGAGGCAATAATCAAAGAGCTGAGCAGGCACTAATCACTTGGCTAAGAGGGCACTAATCACGGAGAGGAGCAGGAAATCGTCAAGGAGCTGAGCAAACTGTAATGAAGTGGTTAAGCAGACTCTAAACACGTGACGCAGCAGGCTCTACACCCGTGACTGAGCAGACACAATTTGGGCAGCTCAGCAGACACCAATGGTGCAGCTCAGCAGACACAAATGGTGCAGCTCAGCAGACACCAATCATGCAGCTCAGCAGGCAATTCTCATGGAGCTGAGCAGGCAGGAATCACTCAGCTCAGCAGGCAAAGATCAAGGAGCTGAGCAGACTGCCATTAAGTGGCTAAGCAGACTCTAAACACGTGACTCAGCAGGCTTGACACCCGTGACTGAGCACACACGAATCTTGCAGCCCAGCAGACAATACTCCTGGAGCTGAGCAGGCAGGAATCACGCAGCTCAGCAGACAGTAATCAAGGAGCTGAGCAGGCACGAATCACGCAGCTCAGCAGGCAATAATCCTGGAGCTGAGCAAGCAGGAATCACGCAGCTCAGCAGGCAATAATCAAGAAGCAGAGCAGGCAGGAATCAGGCAGCTCAGCAGCCAATAAGCAAGAAGCTAGCAGTCAGGAATCGCGCAGCTCAGCAGGCAATAATCATGGAGCTGAGCTGGCAGGAATCACGCAACTCAGCAGGCAATACTCACGGACCTGAGCAGGCAGGAATCACGCAACTTAGCAGGCAATAATAATTGGAGCTGAAGGCTGTAATGAACTGGATAAGCAGACTCTAATCACGTGATTCAGCCGGCTCCTCTCTGGGGACTGAGCAGGCACTTATTATGCAGCTCAGCAAGCAAAAATCATGGAGCTGAGCAAGCAGGAATCACGCAGCTCAGCAGGCAATAATCATGGAGCTGAGCAAACAGGAATCACGCAGCTCAGCATGCAATAATCAAGAAGCTGAGCAGGCAGGAATCACGCAGCTCAGCAGGCAATAAATATGGAGCTGAGCAAGCAGGAATCACGCAGCTCAGCAGGCAATAATCAAGAAGCTGAGCAGGCAGGAATCACGCAGCTTAGCAGGCAATAATCATGGAGCTGAGCAGACTGTAATGAAGTGGCTAAGCAGACTCTAATCACGTCACTCAGCCAGCTCCTAACCCGGTCTTGAGCAGGCACTAATCACGCAGCTGAGCAGGGACTAATCACACAGCTGATCAGGCACGAGTCAGGCAGCTGAGCAGGGATTAAGCATGCAGCTGTGCAAGCGCTAATCCCTTGATTCAGCAGACCCTGATCACGTGACTGAGCAGGCCCTGATCACGTGGCTGAGCATGCACTGATCACGTGACTGAGCATGCACTGATCACGTGACTGAGAGGCACTGATCACGTGACTGAGAGGCACTGATCACGTGACTGAGCATGCACTGATCACGTGACTGAGAGGCACTGATCACGTGACTGAGAGGCGCTGATCACGTGGCTATCATGCACTGATCACGTGCTTCAGGAGGCAATAATCAAAGAGCTGAGCAGGCACTAATCACTTGGCTAAGAGGGCACTAATCACGGAGAGGAGCAGGAAATCGTCAAGGAGCTGAGCAAACTGTAATGAAGTGGTTAAGCAGACTCTAAACACGTGACGCAGCAGGCTCTACACCCGTGACTGAGCAGACACAATTTGGGCAGCTCAGCAGACACCAATGGTGCAGCTCAGCAGACACAAATGGTGCAGCTCAGCAGACACCAATCATGCAGCTCAGCAGGCAATTCTCATGGAGCTGAGCAGGCAGGAATCACTCAGCTCAGCAGGCAAAGATCAAGGAGCTGAGCAGACTGCCATTAAGTGGCTAAGCAGACTCTAAACACGTGACTCAGCAGGCTTGACACCCGTGACTGAGCACACACGAATCTTGCAGCCCAGCAGACAATACTCCTGGAGCTGAGCAGGCAGGAATCACGCAGCTCAGCGGACAGTAATCAAGGAGCTGAGCAGGCACGAATCACGCAGCTCAGCAGGCAATAATCCTGGAGCTGAGCAAGCAGGAATCACGCAGCTCAGCAGGCAATAATCAAGAAGCAGAGCAGGCAGGAATCAGGCAGCTCAGCAGCCAATAAGCAAGAAGCTAGCAGTCAGGAATCGCGCAGCTCAGCAGGCAATAATCATGGAGCTGAGCTGGCAGGAATCACGCAACTCAGCAGGCAATACTCACGGACCTGAGCAGGCAGGAATCACGCAACTTAGCAGGCAATAATAATTGGAGCTGAAGGCTGTAATGAACTGGATAAGCAGACTCTAATCACGTGATTCAGCCGGCTCCTCTCTGGGGACTGAGCAGGCACTTATTATGCAGCTCAGCAAGCAAAAATCATGGAGCTGAGCAAGCAGGAATCACGCAGCTCAGCAGGCAATAATCATGGAGCTGAGCAAACAGGAATCACGCAGCTCAGCATGCAATAATCAAGAAGCTGAGCAGGCAGGAATCACGCAGCTCAGCAGGCAATAAATATGGAGCTGAGCAAGCAGGAATCACGCAGCTCAGCAGGCAATAATCAAGAAGCTGAGCAGGCAGGAATCACGCAGCTTAGCAGGCAATAATCATGGAGCTGAGCAGACTGTAATGAAGTGGCTAAGCAGACTCTAATCACGTCACTCAGCCGGCTCCTAACCCGGTCTTGAGCAGGCACTAATCACGCAGCTGAGCAGGGACTAATCACACAGCTGATCAGGCACGAGTCAGGCAGCTGAGCAGGGATTAAGCATGCAGCTGAGCAAGCGCTAATCCCTTGATTCAGCAGACCCTGGTCACGTGACTGAGCAGGCCCTGATCATGTGGCTGAGCATGCACTGATCACGTGACTGAGCATGCACTGATCACGTGACTGAGAGGCACTGATCACGTGACTGAGAGGCACTGATCACGTGACTGAGCATGCACTGATCACGTGACTGAGAGGCACTGATCACGTGACTGAGAGGCGCTGATCACGTGACTGAGGCGCTGATCACGTGACTGAGAGGCGCTGATCACGTGGCTATCATGCACTGATCACGTGCTTCAGGAGGCAATAATCAAAGAGCTGAGCAGGCACTAATCACTTGGCTAAGAGGGCACTAATCACGGAGAGGAGCAGGAAATCGTCAAGGAGCTGAGCAAACTGTAATGAAGTGGTTAAGCAGACTCTAAACACGTGACGCAGCAGGCTCTACACCCGTGACTGAGCAGACACAATTTGGGCAGCTCAGCAGACACCAATGGTGCAGCTCAGCAGACACAAATGGTGCAGCTCAGCAGACACCAATCATGCAGCTCAGCAGGCAATTCTCATGGAGCTGAGCAGGCAGGAATCACTCAGCTCAGCAGGCAAAGATCAAGGAGCTGAGCAGACTGCCATTAAGTGGCTAAGCAGACTCTAAACACGTGACTCAGCAGGCTTGACACCCGTGACTGAGCACACACGAATCTTGCAGCCCAGCAGACAATACTCCTGGAGCTGAGCAGGCAGGAATCACGCAGCTCAGCGGACAGTAATCAAGGAGCTGAGCAGGCACGAATCACGCAGCTCAGCAGGCAATAATCCTGGAGCTGAGCAAGCAGGAATCACGCAGCTCAGCAGGCAATAATCAAGAAGCAGAGCAGGCAGGAATCAGGCAGCTCAGCAGCCAATAAGCAAGAAGCTAGCAGTCAGGAATCGCGCAGCTCAGCAGGCAATAATCATGGAGCTGAGCTGGCAGGAATCACGCAACTCAGCAGGCAATACTCACGGACCTGAGCAGGCAGGAATCACGCAACTTAGCAGGCAATAATAATTGGAGCTGAAGGCTGTAATGAACTGGATAAGCAGACTCTAATCACGTGATTCAGCCGGCTCCTCTCTGGGGACTGAGCAGGCACTTATTATGCAGCTCAGCAAGCAAAAATCATGGAGCTGAGCAAGCAGGAATCACGCAGCTCAGCAGGCAATAATCATGGAGCTGAGCAAACAGGAATCACGCAGCTCAGCATGCAATAATCAAGAAGCTGAGCAGGCAGGAATCACGCAGCTCAGCAGGCAATAAATATGGAGCTGAGCAAGCAGGAATCACGCAGCTCAGCAGGCAATAATCAAGAAGCTGAGCAGGCAGGAATCACGCAGCTTAGCAGGCAATAATCATGGAGCTGAGCAGACTGTAATGAAGTGGCTAAGCAGACTCTAATCACGTCACTCAGCCGGCTCCTAACCCGGTCTTGAGCAGGCACTAATCACGCAGCTGAGCAGGGACTAATCACACAGCTGATCAGGCACGAGTCAGGCAGCTGAGCAGGGATTAAGCATGCAGCTGAGCAAGCGCTAATCCCTTGATTCAGCAGACCCTGATCACGTGACTGAGCAGGCCCTGATCACGTGGCTGAGCATGCACTGATCACGTGACTGAGCATGCACTGATCACGTGACTGAGAGGCACTGATCACGTGACTGAGAGGCACTGATCACGTGACTGAGCATGCACTGATCACGTGACTGAGAGGCACTGATCACGTGACTGAGAGGCGCTGATCACGTGACTGAGGGGCGCTGATCACGTGACTGAGAGGCGCTGATCACGTGGCTATCATGCACTGATCACGTGCTTCAGGAGGCAATAATCAAAGAGCTGAGCAGGCACTAATCACTTGGCTAAGAGGGCACTAATCACGGAGAGGAGCAGGAAATCGTCAAGGAGCTGAGCAAACTGTAATGAAGTGGTTAAGCAGACTCTAAACACGTGACGCAGCAGGCTCTACACCCGTGACTGAGCAGACACAATTTGGGCAGCTCAGCAGACACCAATGGTGCAGCTCAGCAGACACAAATGGTGCAGCTCAGCAGACACCAATCATGCAGCTCAGCAGGCAATACTCATGGAGCTGAGCAGGCAGGAATCACTCAGCTCAGCAGGCAAAGATCAAGGAGCTGAGCAGACTGCCATTAAGTGGCTAAGCAGACTCTAAACACGTGACTCAGCAGGCTTGACACCCGTGACTGAGCACACACGAATCTTGCAGCCCAGCAGACAATACTCCTGGAGCTGAGCAGGCAGGAATCACGCAGCTCAGCAGACAGTAATCAAGGAGCTGAGCAGGCACGAATCACGCAGCTCAGCAGGCAATAATCCTGGAGCTGAGCAAGCAGGAATCACGCAGCTCAGCAGGCAATAATCAAGAAGCAGAGCAGGCAGGAATCAGGCAGCTCAGCAGCCAATAAGCAAGAAGCTAGCAGTCAGGAATCGCGCAGCTCAGCAGGCAATAATCATGGAGCTGAGCTGGCAGGAATCACGCAACTCAGCAGGCAATACTCACGGACCTGAGCAGGCAGGAATCACGCAACTTAGCAGGCAATAATAATTGGAGCTGAAGGCTGTAATGAACTGGATAAGCAGACTCTAATCACGTGATTCAGCCGGCTCCTCTCTGGGGACTGAGCAGGCACTTATTATGCAGCTCAGCAAGCAAAAATCATGGAGCTGAGCAAGCAGGAATCACGCAGCTCAGCAGGCAATAATCATGGAGCTGAGCAAACAGGAATCACGCAGCTCAGCATGCAATAATCAAGAAGCTGAGCAGGCAGGAATCACGCAGCTCAGCAGGCAATAAATATGGAGCTGAGCAAGCAGGAATCACGCAGCTCAGCAGGCAATAATCAAGAAGCTGAGCAGGCAGGAATCACGCAGCTTAGCAGGCAATAATCATGGAGCTGAGCAGACTGTAATGAAGTGGCTAAGCAGACTCTAATCACGTCACTCAGCCGGCTCCTAACCCGGTCTTGAGCAGGCACTAATCACGCAGCTGAGCAGGGACTAATCACACAGCTGATCAGGCACGAGTCAGGCAGCTGAGCAGGGATTAAGCATGCAGCTGAGCAAGCGCTAATCCCTTGATTCAGCAGACCCTGGTCACGTGACTGAGCAGGCCCTGATCACGTGGCTGAGCATGCACTGATCACGTGACTGAGCATGCACTGATCACGTGACTGAGAGGCACTGATCACGTGACTGAGAGGCACTGATCACGTGACTGAGCATGCACTGATCACGTGACTGAGAGGCACTGATCACGTGACTGAGAGGCGCTGATCACGTGGCTATCATGCACTGATCACGTGCTTCAGGAGGCAATAATCAAAGAGCTGAGCAGGCACTAATCACTTGGCTAAGAGGGCACTAATCACGGAGAGGAGCAGGAAATCGTCAAGGAGCTGAGCAAACTGTAATGAAGTGGTTAAGCAGACTCTAAACACGTGACGCAGCAGGCTCTACACCCGTGACTGAGCAGACACAATTTGGGCAGCTCAGCAGACACCAATGGTGCAGCCCAGCAGACACAAATGGTGCAGCTCAGCAGACACCAATCATGCAGCTCAGCAGGCAATACTCATGGAGCTGAGCAGGCAGGAATCACTCAGCTCAGCAGGCAAAGATCAAGGAGCTGAGCAGACTGCCATTAAGTGGCTAAGCAGACTCTAAACACGTGACTCAGCAGGCTTGACACCCGTGACTGAGCACACACGAATCTTGCAGCCCAGCAGACAATACTCCTGGAGCTGAGCAGGCAGGAATCACGCAGCTCAGCAGACAGTAATCAAGGAGCTGAGCAGGCACGAATCACGCAGCTCAGCAGGCAATAATCCTGGAGCTGAGCAAGCAGGAATCACGCAGCTCAGCAGGCAATAATCAAGAAGCAGAGCAGGCAGGAATCAGGCAGCTCAGCAGCCAATAAGCAAGAAGCTAGCAGTCAGGAATCGCGCAGCTCAGCAGGCAATAATCATGGAGCTGAGCTGGCAGGAATCACGCAACTCAGCAGGCAATACTCACGGACCTGAGCAGGCAGGAATCACGCAACTTAGCAGGCAATAATAATTGGAGCTGAAGGCTGTAATGAACTGGATAAGCAGACTCTAATCACGTGATTCAGCCGGCTCCTCTCTGGGGACTGAGCAGGCACTTATTATGCAGCTCAGCAAGCAAAAATCATGGAGCTGAGCAAGCAGGAATCACGCAGCTCAGCAGGCAATAATCATGGAGCTGAGCAAACAGGAATCACGCAGCTCAGCATGCAATAATCAAGAAGCTGAGCAGGCAGGAATCACGCAGCTCAGCAGGCAATAAATATGGAGCTGAGCAAGCAGGAATCACGCAGCTCAGCAGGCAATAATCAAGAAGCTGAGCAGGCAGGAATCACGCAGCTTAGCAGGCAATAATCATGGAGCTGAGCAGACTGTAATGAAGTGGCTAAGCAGACTCTAATCACGTCACTCAGCCGGCTCCTAACCCGGTCTTGAGCAGGCACTAATCACGCAGCTGAGCAGGGACTAATCACACAGCTGATCAGGCACGAGTCAGGCAGCTGAGCAGGGATTAAGCATGCAGCTGAGCAAGCGCTAATCCCTTGATTCAGCAGACCCTGATCACGTGACTGAGCAGGCCCTGATCACGTGGCTGAGCATGCACTGATCACGTGACTGAGCATGCACTGATCACGTGACTGAGAGGCACTGATCACGTGACTGAGAGGCACTGATCACGTGACTGAGCATGCACTGATCACGTGACTGAGAGGCACTGATCACGTGACTGAGAGGCGCTGATCACGTGGCTATCATGCACTGATCACGTGCTTCAGGAGGCAATAATCAAAGAGCTGAGCAGGCACTAATCACTTGGCTAAGAGGGCACTAATCACGGAGAGGAGCAGGAAATCGTCAAGGAGCTGAGCAAACTGTAATGAAGTGGTTAAGCAGACTCTAAACACGTGACGCAGCAGGCTCTACACCCGTGACTGAGCAGACACAATTTGGGCAGCTCAGCAGACACCAATGGTGCAGCTCAGCAGACACAAATGGTGCAGCTCAGCAGACACCAATCATGCAGCTCAGCAGGCAATTCTCATGGAGCTGAGCAGGCAGGAATCACTCAGCTCAGCAGGCAAAGATCAAGGAGCTGAGCAGACTGCCATTAAGTGGCTAAGCAGACTCTAAACACGTGACTCAGCAGGCTTGACACCCGTGACTGAGCACACACGAATCTTGCAGCCCAGCAGACAATACTCCTGGAGCTGAGCAGGCAGGAATCACGCAGCTCAGCGGACAGTAATCAAGGAGCTGAGCAGGCACGAATCACGCAGCTCAGCAGGCAATAATCCTGGAGCTGAGCAAGCAGGAATCACGCAGCTCAGCAGGCAATAATCAAGAAGCAGAGCAGGCAGGAATCAGGCAGCTCAGCAGCCAATAAGCAAGAAGCTAGCAGTCAGGAATCGCGCAGCTCAGCAGGCAATAATCATGGACCTGAGCAGGCAGGAATCACGCAACTTAGCAGGCAATAATAATTGGAGCTGAAGGCTGTAATGAACTGGATAAGCAGACTCTAATCACGTGATTCAGCCGGCTCCTCTCTGGGGACTGAGCAGGCACTTATTATGCAGCTCAGCAAGCAAAAATCATGGAGCTGAGCAAGCAGGAATCACGCAGCTCAGCAGGCAATAATCATGGAGCTGAGCAAACAGGAATCACGCAGCTCAGCATGCAATAATCAAGAAGCTGAGCAGGCAGGAATCACGCAGCTCAGCAGGCAATAAATATGGAGCTGAGCAATCAGGAATCACGCAGCTCAGCAGGCAATAATCAAGAAGCTGAGCAGGCAGGAATCACGCAGCTTAGCAGGCAATAATCATGGAGCTGAGCAGACTGTAATGAAGTGGCTAAGCAGACTCTAATCACGTCACTCAGCCGGCTCCTAACCCGGTCTTGAGCAGGCACTAATCACGCAGCTGAGCAGGGACTAATCACACAGCTGATCAGGCACGAGTCAGGCAGCTGAGCAGGGATTAAGCATGCAGCTGAGCAAGCGCTAATCCCTTGATTCAGCAGACCCTGGTCACGTGACTGAGCAGGCCCTGATCACGTGGCTGAGCATGCACTGATCACGTGACTGAGCATGCACTGATCACGTGACTGAGAGGCACTGATCACGTGACTGAGAGGCACTGATCACGTGACTGAGCATGCACTGATCACGTGACTGAGAGGCACTGATCACGTGACTGAGAGGCGCTGATCACGTGACTGAGGGGCGCTGATCACGTGACTGAGAGGCGCTGATCACGTGGCTATCATGCACTGATCACGTGCTTCAGGAGGCAATAATCAAAGAGCTGAGCAGGCACTAATCACTTGGCTAAGAGGGCACTAATCACGGAGAGGAGCAGGAAATCGTCAAGGAGCTGAGCAAACTGTAATGAAGTGGTTAAGCAGACTCTAAACACGTGACGCAGCAGGCTCTACACCCGTGACTGAGCAGACACAATTTGGGCAGCTCAGCAGACACCAATGGTGCAGCTCAGCAGACACAAATGGTGCAGCTCAGCAGACACCAATCATGCAGCTCAGCAGGCAATTCTCATGGAGCTGAGCAGGCAGGAATCACTCAGCTCAGCAGGCAAAGATCAAGGAGCTGAGCAGACTGCCATTAAGTGGCTAAGCAGACTCTAAACACGTGACTCAGCAGGCTTGACACCCGTGACTGAGCACACACGAATCTTGCAGCCCAGCAGACAATACTCCTGGAGCTGAGCAGGCAGGAATCACGCAGCTCAGCAGACAGTAATCAAGGAGCTGAGCAGGCACGAATCACGCAGCTCAGCAGGCAATAATCCTGGAGCTGAGCAAGCAGGAATCACGCAGCTCAGCAGGCAATAATCAAGAAGCAGAGCAGGCAGGAATCAGGCAGCTCAGCAGCCAATAAGCAAGAAGCTAGCAGTCAGGAATCGCGCAGCTCAGCAGGCAATAATCATGGAGCTGAGCTGGCAGGAATCACGCAACTCAGCAGGCAATACTCACGGACCTGAGCAGGCAGGAATCACGCAACTTAGCAGGCAATAATAATTGGAGCTGAAGGCTGTAATGAACTGGATAAGCAGACTCTAATCACGTGATTCAGCCGGCTCCTCTCTGGGGACTGAGCAGGCACTTATTATGCAGCTCAGCAAGCAAAAATCATGGAGCTGAGCAAGCAGGAATCACGCAGCTCAGCAGGCAATAATCATGGAGCTGAGCAAACAGGAATCACGCAGCTCAGCATGCAATAATCAAGAAGCTGAGCAGGCAGGAATCACGCAGCTCAGCAGGCAATAAATATGGAGCTGAGCAAGCAGGAATCACGCAGCTCAGCAGGCAATAATCAAGAAGCTGAGCAGGCAGGAATCACGCAGCTTAGCAGGCAATAATCATGGAGCTGAGCAGACTGTAATGAAGTGGCTAAGCAGACTCTAATCACGTCACTCAGCCGGCTCCTAACCCGGTCTTGAGCAGGCACTAATCACGCAGCTGAGCAGGGACTAATCACACAGCTGATCAGGCACGAGTCAGGCAGCTGAGCAGGGATTAAGCATGCAGCTGAGCAAGCGCTAATCCCTTGATTCAGCAGACCCTGATCACGTGACTGAGCAGGCCCTGATCACGTGGCTGAGCATGCACTGATCACGTGACTGAGCATGCACTGATCACGTGACTGAGAGGCACTGATCACGTGACTGAGAGGCACTGATCACGTGACTGAGCATGCACTGATCACGTGACTGAGAGGCACTGATCACGTGACTGAGAGGCGCTGATCACGTGACTGAGGGGCGCTGATCACGTGACTGAGAGGCGCTGATCACGTGGCTATCATGCACTGATCACGTGCTTCAGGAGGCAATAATCAAAGAGCTGAGCAGGCACTAATCACTTGGCTAAGAGGGCACTAATCACGGAGAGGAGCAGGAAATCGTCAAGGAGCTGAGCAAACTGTAATGAAGTGGTTAAGCAGACTCTAAACACGTGACGCAGCAGGCTCTACACCCGTGACTGAGCAGACACAATTTGGGCAGCTCAGCAGACACCAATGGTGCAGCTCAGCAGACACAAATGGTGCAGCTCAGCAGACACCAATCATGCAGCTCAGCAGGCAATTCTCATGGAGCTGAGCAGGCAGGAATCACTCAGCTCAGCAGGCAAAGATCAAGGAGCTGAGCAGACTGCCATTAAGTGGCTAAGCAGACTCTAAACACGTGACTCAGCAGGCTTGACACCCGTGACTGAGCACACACGAATCTTGCAGCCCAGCAGACAATACTCCTGGAGCTGAGCAGGCAGGAATCACGCAGCTCAGCAGACAGTAATCAAGGAGCTGAGCAGGCACGAATCACGCAGCTCAGCAGGCAATAATCCTGGAGCTGAGCAAGCAGGAATCACGCAGCTCAGCAGGCAATAATCAAGAAGCAGAGCAGGCAGGAATCAGGCAGCTCAGCAGCCAATAAGCAAGAAGCTAGCAGTCAGGAATCGCGCAGCTCAGCAGGCAATAATCATGGAGCTGAGCTGGCAGGAATCACGCAACTCAGCAGGCAATACTCACGGACCTGAGCAGGCAGGAATCACGCAACTTAGCAGGCAATAATAATTGGAGCTGAAGGCTGTAATGAACTGGATAAGCAGACTCTAATCACGTGATTCAGCCGGCTCCTCTCTGGGGACTGAGCAGGCACTTATTATGCAGCTCAGCAAGCAAAAATCATGGAGCTGAGCAAGCAGGAATCACGCAGCTCAGCAGGCAATAATCATGGAGCTGAGCAAACAGGAATCACGCAGCTCAGCATGCAATAATCAAGAAGCTGAGCAGGCAGGAATCACGCAGCTCAGCAGGCAATAAATATGGAGCTGAGCAAGCAGGAATCACGCAGCTCAGCAGGCAATAATCAAGAAGCTGAGCAGGCAGGAATCACGCAGCTTAGCAGGCAATAATCATGGAGCTGAGCAGACTGTAATGAAGTGGCTAAGCAGACTCTAATCACGTCACTCAGCCGGCTCCTAACCCGGTCTTGAGCAGGCACTAATCACGCAGCTGAGCAGGGACTAATCACACAGCTGATCAGGCACGAGTCAGGCAGCTGAGCAGGGATTAAGCATGCAGCTGAGCAAGCGCTAATCCCTTGATTCAGCAGACCCTGGTCACGTGACTGAGCAGGCCCTGATCACGTGGCTGAGCATGCACTGATCACGTGACTGAGCATGCACTGATCACGTGACTGAGAGGCACTGATCACGTGATCACGTGACTGAGCATGCACTGATCACGTGACTGCACTGATCACGTGACTGAGAGGCACTGATCACGTGACTGAGAGGCACTGATCACGTGAGAGGCACTGATCACGTGACTGAGAGGCGCTGATCACGTGACTGAGAGGCGCTGATCACGTGGCTATCATGCACTGATCACGTGCTTCAGGAGGCAATAATCAAAGAGCTGAGCAGGCACTAATCACTTGGCTAAGAGGGCACTAATCACGGAGAGGAGCAGGAAATCGTCAAGGAGCTGAGCAAACTGTAATGAAGTGGTTAAGCAGACTCTAAACACGTGACGCAGCAGGCTCTACACCCGTGACTGAGCAGACACAATTTGGGCAGCTCAGCAGACACCAATGGTGCAGCTCAGCAGACACAAATGGTGCAGCTCAGCAGACACCAATCATGCAGCTCAGCAGGCAATTCTCATGGAGCTGAGCAGGCAGGAATCACTCAGCTCAGCAGGCAAAGATCAAGGAGCTGAGCAGACTGCCATTAAGTGGCTAAGCAGACTCTAAACACGTGACTCAGCAGGCTTGACACCCGTGACTGAGCACACACGAATCTTGCAGCCCAGCAGACAATACTCCTGGAGCTGAGCAGGCAGGAATCACGCAGCTCAGCAGACAGTAATCAAGGAGCTGAGCAGGCACGAATCACGCAGCTCAGCAGGCAATAATCCTGGAGCTGAGCAAGCAGGAATCACGCAGCTCAGCAGGCAATAATCAAGAAGCAGAGCAGGCAGGAATCAGGCAGCTCAGCAGCCAATAAGCAAGAAGCTAGCAGTCAGGAATCGCGCAGCTCAGCAGGCAATAATCATGGAGCTGAGCTGGCAGGAATCACGCAACTCAGCAGGCAATACTCACGGACCTGAGCAGGCAGGAATCACGCAACTTAGCAGGCAATAATAATTGGAGCTGAAGGCTGTAATGAACTGGATAAGCAGACTCTAATCACGTGATTCAGCCGGCTCCTCTCTGGGGACTGAGCAGGCACTTATTATGCAGCTCAGCAAGCAAAAATCATGGAGCTGAGCAAGCAGGAATCACGCAGCTCAGCAGGCAATAATCATGGAGCTGAGCAAACAGGAATCACGCAGCTCAGCATGCAATAATCAAGAAGCTGAGCAGGCAGGAATCACGCAGCTCAGCAGGCAATAAATATGGAGCTGAGCAAGCAGGAATCACGCAGCTCAGCAGGCAATAATCAAGAAGCTGAGCAGGCAGGAATCACGCAGCTTAGCAGGCAATAATCATGGAGCTGAGCAGACTGTAATGAAGTGGCTAAGCAGACTCTAATCACGTCACTCAGCCGGCTCCTAACCCGGTCTTGAGCAGGCACTAATCACGCAGCTGAGCAGGGACTAATCACACAGCTGATCAGGCACGAGTCAGGCAGCTGAGCAGGGATTAAGCATGCAGCTGAGCAAGCGCTAATCCCTTGATTCAGCAGACCCTGATCACGTGACTGAGCAGGCCCTGATCACGTGGCTGAGCATGCACTGATCACGTGACTGAGCATGCACTGATCACGTGACTGAGAGGCACTGATCACGTGACTGAGAGGCACTGATCACGTGACTGAGCATGCACTGATCACGTGACTGAGAGGCACTGATCACGTGACTGAGAGGCGCTGATCACGTGACTGAGGGGCGCTGATCACGTGACTGAGAGGCGCTGATCACGTGGCTATCATGCACTGATCACGTGCTTCAGGAGGCAATAATCAAAGAGCTGAGCAGGCACTAATCACTTGGCTAAGAGGGCACTAATCACGGAGAGGAGCAGGAAATCGTCAAGGAGCTGAGCAAACTGTAATGAAGTGGTTAAGCAGACTCTAAACACGTGACGCAGCAGGCTCTACACCCGTGACTGAGCAGACACAATTTGGGCAGCTCAGCAGACACCAATGGTGCAGCTCAGCAGACACAAATGGTGCAGCTCAGCAGACACCAATCATGCAGCTCAGCAGGCAATTCTCATGGAGCTGAGCAGGCAGGAATCACTCAGCTCAGCAGGCAAAGATCAAGGAGCTGAGCAGACTGCCATTAAGTGGCTAAGCAGACTCTAAACACGTGACTCAGCAGGCTTGACACCCGTGACTGAGCACACACGAATCTTGCAGCCCAGCAGACAATACTCCTGGAGCTGAGCAGGCAGGAATCACGCAGCTCAGCAGACAGTAATCAAGGAGCTGAGCAGGCACGAATCACGCAGCTCAGCAGGCAATAATCCTGGAGCTGAGCAAGCAGGAATCACGCAGCTCAGCAGGCAATAATCAAGAAGCAGAGCAGGCAGGAATCAGGCAGCTCAGCAGCCAATAAGCAAGAAGCTAGCAGTCAGGAATCGCGCAGCTCAGCAGGCAATAATCATGGAGCTGAGCTGGCAGGAATCACGCAACTCAGCAGGCAATACTCACGGACCTGAGCAGGCAGGAATCACGCAACTTAGCAGGCAATAATAATTGGAGCTGAAGGCTGTAATGAACTGGATAAGCAGACTCTAATCACGTGATTCAGCCGGCTCCTCTCTGGGGACTGAGCAGGCACTTATTATGCAGCTCAGCAAGCAAAAATCATGGAGCTGAGCAAGCAGGAATCACGCAGCTCAGCAGGCAATAATCATGGAGCTGAGCAAACAGGAATCACGCAGCTCAGCATGCAATAATCAAGAAGCTGAGCAGGCAGGAATCACGCAGCTCAGCAGGCAATAAATATGGAGCTGAGCAAGCAGGAATCACGCAGCTCAGCAGGCAATAATCAAGAAGCTGAGCAGGCAGGAATCACGCAGCTTAGCAGGCAATAATCATGGAGCTGAGCAGACTGTAATGAAGTGGCTAAGCAGACTCTAATCACGTCACTCAGCCGGCTCCTAACCCGGTCTTGAGCAGGCACTAATCACGCAGCTGAGCAGGGACTAATCACACAGCTGATCAGGCACGAGTCAGGCAGCTGAGCAGGGATTAAGCATGCAGCTGAGCAAGCGCTAATCCCTTGATTCAGCAGACCCTGGTCACGTGACTGAGCAGGCCCTGATCACGTGGCTGAGCATGCACTGATCACGTGACTGAGCATGCACTGATCACGTGACTGAGAGGCACTGATCACGTGACTGAGAGGCACTGATCACGTGACTGAGCATGCACTGATCACGTGACTGAGAGGCACTGATCACGTGACTGAGAGGCGCTGATCACGTGACTGAGGGGCGCTGATCACGTGACTGAGAGGCGCTGATCACGTGGCTATCATGCACTGATCACGTGCTTCAGGAGGCAATAATCAAAGAGCTGAGCAGGCACTAATCACTTGGCTAAGAGGGCACTAATCACGGAGAGGAGCAGGAAATCGTCAAGGAGCTGAGCAAACTGTAATGAAGTGGTTAAGCAGACTCTAAACACGTGACGCAGCAGGCTCTACACCCGTGACTGAGCAGACACAATTTGGGCAGCTCAGCAGACACCAATGGTGCAGCTCAGCAGACACAAATGGTGCAGCTCAGCAGACACCAATCATGCAGCTCAGCAGGCAATTCTCATGGAGCTGAGCAGGCAGGAATCACTCAGCTCAGCAGGCAAAGATCAAGGAGCTGAGCAGACTGCCATTAAGTGGCTAAGCAGACTCTAAACACGTGACTCAGCAGGCTTGACACCCGTGACTGAGCACACACGAATCTTGCAGCCCAGCAGACAATACTCCTGGAGCTGAGCAGGCAGGAATCACGCAGCTCAGCAGACAGTAATCAAGGAGCTGAGCAGGCACGAATCACGCAGCTCAGCAGGCAATAATCCTGGAGCTGAGCAAGCAGGAATCACGCAGCTCAGCAGGCAATAATCAAGAAGCAGAGCAGGCAGGAATCAGGCAGCTCAGCAGCCAATAAGCAAGAAGCTAGCAGTCAGGAATCGCGCAGCTCAGCAGGCAATAATCATGGAGCTGAGCTGGCAGGAATCACGCAACTCAGCAGGCAATACTCACGGACCTGAGCAGGCAGGAATCACGCAACTTAGCAGGCAATAATAATTGGAGCTGAAGGCTGTAATGAACTGGATAAGCAGACTCTAATCACGTGATTCAGCCGGCTCCTCTCTGGGGACTGAGCAGGCACTTATTATGCAGCTCAGCAAGCAAAAATCATGGAGCTGAGCAAGCAGGAATCACGCAGCTCAGCAGGCAATAATCATGGAGCTGAGCAAACAGGAATCACGCAGCTCAGCATGCAATAATCAAGAAGCTGAGCAGGCAGGAATCACGCAGCTCAGCAGGCAATAAATATGGAGCTGAGCAAGCAGGAATCACGCAGCTCAGCAGGCAATAATCAAGAAGCTGAGCAGGCAGGAATCACGCAGCTTAGCAGGCAATAATCATGGAGCTGAGCAGACTGTAATGAAGTGGCTAAGCAGACTCTAATCACGTCACTCAGCCGGCTCCTAACCCGGTCTTGAGCAGGCACTAATCACGCAGCTGAGCAGGGACTAATCACACAGCTGATCAGGCACGAGTCAGGCAGCTGAGCAGGGATTAAGCATGCAGCTGAGCAAGCGCTAATCCCTTGATTCAGCAGACCCTGGTCACGTGACTGAGCAGGCCCTGATCACGTGGCTGAGCATGCACTGATCACGTGACTGAGCATGCACTGATCACGTGACTGAGAGGCACTGATCACGTGACTGAGAGGCACTGATCACGTGACTGAGATGCACTGATCACGTGACTGAGAGGCACTGATCACGTGACTGAGAGGCGCTGATCACGTGACTGAGGGGCGCTGATCACGTGACTGAGAGGCGCTGATCACGTGGCTATCATGCACTGATCACGTGCTTCAGGAGGCAATAATCAAAGAGCTGAGCAGGCACTAATCACTTGGCTAAGAGGGCACTAATCACGGAGAGGAGCAGGAAATCGTCAAGGAGCTGAGCAAACTGTAATGAAGTGGTTAAGCAGACTCTAAACACGTGACGCAGCAGGCTCTACACCCGTGACTGAGCAGACACAATTTGGGCAGCTCAGCAGACACCAATGGTGCAGCTCAGCAGACACAAATGGTGCAGCTCAGCAGACACCAATCATGCAGCTCAGCAGGCAATTCTCATGGAGCTGAGCAGGCAGGAATCACTCAGCTCAGCAGGCAAAGATCAAGGAGCTGAGCAGACTGCCATTAAGTGGCTAAGCAGACTCTAAACACGTGACTCAGCAGGCTTGACACCCGTGACTGAGCACACACGAATCTTGCAGCCCAGCAGACAATACTCCTGGAGCTGAGCAGGCAGGAATCACGCAGCTCAGCAGACAGTAATCAAGGAGCTGAGCAGGCACGAATCACGCAGCTCAGCAGGCAATAATCCTGGAGCTGAGCAAGCAGGAATCACGCAGCTCAGCAGGCAATAATCAAGAAGCAGAGCAGGCAGGAATCAGGCAGCTCAGCAGCCAATAAGCAAGAAGCTAGCAGTCAGGAATCGCGCAGCTCAGCAGGCAATAATCATGGAGCTGAGCTGGCAGGAATCACGCAACTCAGCAGGCAATACTCACGGACCTGAGCAGGCAGGAATCACGCAACTTAGCAGGCAATAATAATTGGAGCTGAAGGCTGTAATGAACTGGATAAGCAGACTCTAATCACGTGATTCAGCCGGCTCCTCTCTGGGGACTGAGCAGGCACTTATTATGCAGCTCAGCAAGCAAAAATCATGGAGCTGAGCAAGCAGGAATCACGCAGCTCAGCAGGCAATAATCATGGAGCTGAGCAAACAGGAATCACGCAGCTCAGCATGCAATAATCAAGAAGCTGAGCAGGCAGGAATCACGCAGCTCAGCAGGCAATAAATATGGAGCTGAGCAAGCAGGAATCACGCAGCTCAGCAGGCAATAATCAAGAAGCTGAGCAGGCAGGAATCACGCAGCTTAGCAGGCAATAATCATGGAGCTGAGCAGACTGTAATGAAGTGGCTAAGCAGACTCTAATCACGTCACTCAGCCGGCTCCTAACCCGGTCTTGAGCAGGCACTAATCACGCAGCTGAGCAGGGACTAATCACACAGCTGATCAGGCACGAGTCAGGCAGCTGAGCAGGGATTAAGCATGCAGCTGAGCAAGCGCTAATCCCTTGATTCAGCAGACCCTGGTCACGTGACTGAGCAGGCCCTGATCATGTGGCTGAGCATGCACTGATCACGTGACTGAGCATGCACTGATCACGTGACTGAGAGGCACTGATCACGTGACTGAGAGGCACTGATCACGTGACTGAGCATGCACTGATCACGTGACTGAGAGGCACTGATCACGTGACTGAGAGGCGCTGATCACGTGACTGAGGGGCGCTGATCACGTGACTGAGAGGCGCTGATCACGTGGCTATCATGCACTGATCACGTGCTTCAGGAGGCAATAATCAAAGAGCTGAGCAGGCACTAATCACTTGGCTAAGAGGGCACTAATCACGGAGAGGAGCAGGAAATCGTCAAGGAGCTGAGCAAACTGTAATGAAGTGGTTAAGCAGACTCTAAACACGTGACGCAGCAGGCTCTACACCCGTGACTGAGCAGACACAATTTGGGCAGCTCAGCAGACACCAATGGTGCAGCTCAGCAGACACAAATGGTGCAGCTCAGCAGACACCAATCATGCAGCTCAGCAGGCAATTCTCATGGAGCTGAGCAGGCAGGAATCACTCAGCTCAGCAGGCAAAGATCAAGGAGCTGAGCAGACTGCCATTAAGTGGCTAAGCAGACTCTAAACACGTGACTCAGCAGGCTTGACACCCGTGACTGAGCACACACGAATCTTGCAGCCCAGCAGACAATACTCCTGGAGCTGAGCAGGCAGGAATCACGCAGCTCAGCGGACAGTAATCAAGGAGCTGAGCAGGCACGAATCACGCAGCTCAGCAGGCAATAATCCTGGAGCTGAGCAAGCAGGAATCACGCAGCTCAGCAGGCAATAATCAAGAAGCAGAGCAGGCAGGAATCAGGCAGCTCAGCAGCCAATAAGCAAGAAGCTAGCAGTCAGGAATCGCGCAGCTCAGCAGGCAATAATCATGGAGCTGAGCTGGCAGGAATCACGCAACTCAGCAGGCAATACTCACGGACCTGAGCAGGCAGGAATCACGCAACTTAGCAGGCAATAATAATTGGAGCTGAAGGCTGTAATGAACTGGATAAGCAGACTCTAATCACGTGATTCAGCCGGCTCCTCTCTGGGGACTGAGCAGGCACTTATTATGCAGCTCAGCAAGCAAAAATCATGGAGCTGAGCAAGCAGGAATCACGCAGCTCAGCAGGCAATAATCATGGAGCTGAGCAAACAGGAATCACGCAGCTCAGCATGCAATAATCAAGAAGCTGAGCAGGCAGGAATCACGCAGCTCAGCAGGCAATAAATATGGAGCTGAGCAAGCAGGAATCACGCAGCTCAGCAGGCAATAATCAAGAAGCTGAGCAGGCAGGAATCACGCAGCTTAGCAGGCAATAATCATGGAGCTGAGCAGACTGTAATGAAGTGGCTAAGCAGACTCTAATCACGTCACTCAGCCGGCTCCTAACCCGGTCTTGAGCAGGCACTAATCACGCAGCTGAGCAGGGACTAATCACACAGCTGATCAGGCACGAGTCAGGCAGCTGAGCAGGGATTAAGCATGCAGCTGAGCAAGCGCTAATCCCTTGATTCAGCAGACCCTGGTCACGTGACTGAGCAGGCCCTGATCACGTGGCTGAGCATGCACTGATCACGTGACTGAGCATGCACTGATCACGTGACTGAGAGGCACTGATCACGTGACTGAGAGGCACTGATCACGTGACTGAGCATGCACTGATCACGTGACTGAGAGGCACTGATCACGTGACTGAGAGGCGCTGATCACGTGACTGAGGGGCGCTGATCACGTGACTGAGAGGCGCTGATCACGTGGCTATCATGCACTGATCACGTGCTTCAGGAGGCAATAATCAAAGAGCTGAGCAGGCACTAATCACTTGGCTAAGAGGGCACTAATCACGGAGAGGAGCAGGAAATCGTCAAGGAGCTGAGCAAACTGTAATGAAGTGGTTAAGCAGACTCTAAACACGTGACGCAGCAGGCTCTACACCCGTGACTGAGCAGACACAATTTGGGCAGCTCAGCAGACACCAATGGTGCAGCTCAGCAGACACAAATGGTGCAGCTCAGCAGACACCAATCATGCAGCTCAGCAGGCAATTCTCATGGAGCTGAGCAGGCAGGAATCACTCAGCTCAGCAGGCAAAGATCAAGGAGCTGAGCAGACTGCCATTAAGTGGCTAAGCAGACTCTAAACACGTGACTCAGCAGGCTTGACACCCGTGACTGAGCACACACGAATCTTGCAGCCCAGCAGACAATACTCCTGGAGCTGAGCAGGCAGGAATCACGCAGCTCAGCAGACAGTAATCAAGGAGCTGAGCAGGCACGAATCACGCAGCTCAGCAGGCAATAATCCTGGAGCTGAGCAAGCAGGAATCACGCAGCTCAGCAGGCAATAATCAAGAAGCAGAGCAGGCAGGAATCAGGCAGCTCAGCAGCCAATAAGCAAGAAGCTAGCAGTCAGGAATCGCGCAGCTCAGCAGGCAATAATCATGGAGCTGAGCTGGCAGGAATCACGCAACTCAGCAGGCAATACTCACGGACCTGAGCAGGCAGGAATCACGCAACTTAGCAGGCAATAATAATTGGAGCTGAAGGCTGTAATGAACTGGATAAGCAGACTCTAATCACGTGATTCAGCCGGCTCCTCTCTGGGGACTGAGCAGGCACTTATTATGCAGCTCAGCAAGCAAAAATCATGGAGCTGAGCAAGCAGGAATCACGCAGCTCAGCAGGCAATAATCATGGAGCTGAGCAAACAGGAATCACGCAGCTCAGCATGCAATAATCAAGAAGCTGAGCAGGCAGGAATCACGCAGCTCAGCAGGCAATAAATATGGAGCTGAGCAAGCAGGAATCACGCAGCTCAGCAGGCAATAATCAAGAAGCTGAGCAGGCAGGAATCACGCAGCTTAGCAGGCAATAATCATGGAGCTGAGCAGACTGTAATGAAGTGGCTAAGCAGACTCTAATCACGTCACTCAGCCGGCTCCTAACCCGGTCTTGAGCAGGCACTAATCACGCAGCTGAGCAGGGACTAATCACACAGCTGATCAGGCACGAGTCAGGCAGCTGAGCAGGGATTAAGCATGCAGCTGAGCAAGCGCTAATCCCTTGATTCAGCAGACCCTGGTCACGTGACTGAGCAGGCCCTGATCACGTGGCTGAGCATGCACTGATCACGTGACTGAGCATGCACTGATCACGTGACTGAGAGGCACTGATCACGTGACTGAGAGGCACTGATCACGTGACTGAGCATGCACTGATCACGTGACTGAGAGGCACTGATCACGTGACTGAGAGGCGCTGATCACGTGACTGAGGGGCGCTGATCACGTGACTGAGAGGCGCTGATCACGTGGCTATCATGCACTGATCACGTGCTTCAGGAGGCAATAATCAAAGAGCTGAGCAGGCACTAATCACTTGGCTAAGAGGGCACTAATCACGGAGAGGAGCAGGAAATCGTCAAGGAGCTGAGCAAACTGTAATGAAGTGGTTAAGCAGACTCTAAACACGTGACGCAGCAGGCTCTACACCCGTGACTGAGCAGACACAATTTGGGCAGCTCAGCAGACACCAATGGTGCAGCTCAGCAGACACAAATGGTGCAGCTCAGCAGACACCAATCATGCAGCTCAGCAGGCAATTCTCATGGAGCTGAGCAGGCAGGAATCACTCAGCTCAGCAGGCAAAGATCAAGGAGCTGAGCAGACTGCCATTAAGTGGCTAAGCAGACTCTAAACACGTGACTCAGCAGGCTTGACACCCGTGACTGAGCACACACGAATCTTGCAGCCCAGCAGACAATACTCCTGGAGCTGAGCAGGCAGGAATCACGCAGCTCAGCAGACAGTAATCAAGGAGCTGAGCAGGCACGAATCACGCAGCTCAGCAGGCAATAATCCTGGAGCTGAGCAAGCAGGAATCACGCAGCTCAGCAGGCAATAATCAAGAAGCAGAGCAGGCAGGAATCAGGCAGCTCAGCAGCCAATAAGCAAGAAGCTAGCAGTCAGGAATCGCGCAGCTCAGCAGGCAATAATCATGGAGCTGAGCTGGCAGGAATCACGCAACTCAGCAGGCAATACTCACGGACCTGAGCAGGCAGGAATCACGCAACTTAGCAGGCAATAATAATTGGAGCTGAAGGCTGTAATGAACTGGATAAGCAGACTCTAATCACGTGATTCAGCCGGCTCCTCTCTGGGGACTGAGCAGGCACTTATTATGCAGCTCAGCAAGCAAAAATCATGGAGCTGAGCAAGCAGGAATCACGCAGCTCAGCAGGCAATAATCATGGAGCTGAGCAAACAGGAATCACGCAGCTCAGCATGCAATAATCAAGAAGCTGAGCAGGCAGGAATCACGCAGCTCAGCAGGCAATAAATATGGAGCTGAGCAAGCAGGAATCACGCAGCTCAGCAGGCAATAATCAAGAAGCTGAGCAGGCAGGAATCACGCAGCTTAGCAGGCAATAATCATGGAGCTGAGCAGACTGTAATGAAGTGGCTAAGCAGACTCTAATCACGTCACTCAGCCGGCTCCTAACCCGGTCTTGAGCAGGCACTAATCACGCAGCTGAGCAGGGACTAATCACACAGCTGATCAGGCACGAGTCAGGCAGCTGAGCAGGGATTAAGCATGCAGCTGAGCAAGCGCTAATCCCTTGATTCAGCAGACCCTGATCACGTGACTGAGCAGGCCCTGATCACGTGGCTGAGCATGCACTGATCACGTGACTGAGCATGCACTGATCACGTGACTGAGAGGCACTGATCACGTGACTGAGAGGCACTGATCACGTGACTGAGCATGCACTGATCACGTGACTGAGAGGCACTGATCACGTGACTGAGAGGCGCTGATCACGTGACTGAGGGGCGCTGATCACGTGACTGAGAGGCGCTGATCACGTGGCTATCATGCACTGATCACGTGCTTCAGGAGGCAATAATCAAAGAGCTGAGCAGGCACTAATCACTTGGCTAAGAGGGCACTAATCACGGAGAGGAGCAGGAAATCGTCAAGGAGCTGAGCAAACTGTAATGAAGTGGTTAAGCAGACTCTAAACACGTGACGCAGCAGGCTCTACACCCGTGACTGAGCAGACACAATTTGGGCAGCTCAGCAGACACCAATGGTGCAGCTCAGCAGACACAAATGGTGCAGCTCAGCAGACACCAATCATGCAGCTCAGCAGGCAATTCTCATGGAGCTGAGCAGGCAGGAATCACTCAGCTCAGCAGGCAAAGATCAAGGAGCTGAGCAGACTGCCATTAAGTGGCTAAGCAGACTCTAAACACGTGACTCAGCAGGCTTGACACCCGTGACTGAGCACACACGAATCTTGCAGCCCAGCAGACAATACTCCTGGAGCTGAGCAGGCAGGAATCACGCAGCTCAGCAGACAGTAATCAAGGAGCTGAGCAGGCACGAATCACGCAGCTCAGCAGGCAATAATCCTGGAGCTGAGCAAGCAGGAATCACGCAGCTCAGCAGGCAATAATCAAGAAGCAGAGCAGGCAGGAATCAGGCAGCTCAGCAGCCAATAAGCAAGAAGCTAGCAGTCAGGAATCGCGCAGCTCAGCAGGCAATAATCATGGAGCTGAGCTGGCAGGAATCACGCAACTCAGCAGGCAATACTCACGGACCTGAGCAGGCAGGAATCACGCAACTTAGCAGGCAATAATAATTGGAGCTGAAGGCTGTAATGAACTGGATAAGCAGACTCTAATCACGTGATTCAGCCGGCTCCTCTCTGGGGACTGAGCAGGCACTTATTATGCAGCTCAGCAAGCAAAAATCATGGAGCTGAGCAAGCAGGAATCACGCAGCTCAGCAGGCAATAATCATGGAGCTGAGCAAACAGGAATCACGCAGCTCAGCATGCAATAATCAAGAAGCTGAGCAGGCAGGAATCACGCAGCTCAGCAGGCAATAAATATGGAGCTGAGCAAGCAGGAATCACGCAGCTCAGCAGGCAATAATCAAGAAGCTGAGCAGGCAGGAATCACGCAGCTTAGCAGGCAATAATCATGGAGCTGAGCAGACTGTAATGAAGTGGCTAAGCAGACTCTAATCACGTCACTCAGCCGGCTCCTAACCCGGTCTTGAGCAGGCACTAATCACGCAGCTGAGCAGGGACTAATCACACAGCTGATCAGGCACGAGTCAGGCAGCTGAGCAGGGATTAAGCATGCAGCTGAGCAAGCGCTAATCCCTTGATTCAGCAGACCCTGGTCACGTGACTGAGCAGGCCCTGATCACGTGGCTGAGCATGCACTGATCACGTGACTGAGCATGCACTGATCACGTGACTGAGAGGCACTGATCACGTGACTGAGAGGCACTGATCACGTGACTGAGCATGCACTGATCACGTGACTGAGAGGCACTGATCACGTGACTGAGAGGCGCTGATCACGTGACTGAGGGGCGCTGATCACGTGACTGAGAGGCGCTGATCACGTGGCTATCATGCACTGATCACGTGCTTCAGGAGGCAATAATCAAAGAGCTGAGCAGGCACTAATCACTTGGCTAAGAGGGCACTAATCACGGAGAGGAGCAGGAAATCGTCAAGGAGCTGAGCAAACTGTAATGAAGTGGTTAAGCAGACTCTAAACACGTGACGCAGCAGGCTCTACACCCGTGACTGAGCAGACACAATTTGGGCAGCTCAGCAGACACCAATGGTGCAGCTCAGCAGACACAAATGGTGCAGCTCAGCAGACACCAATCATGCAGCTCAGCAGGCAATTCTCATGGAGCTGAGCAGGCAGGAATCACTCAGCTCAGCAGGCAAAGATCAAGGAGCTGAGCAGACTGCCATTAAGTGGCTAAGCAGACTCTAAACACGTGACTCAGCAGGCTTGACACCCGTGACTGAGCACACACGAATCTTGCAGCCCAGCAGACAATACTCCTGGAGCTGAGCAGGCAGGAATCACGCAGCTCAGCAGACAGTAATCAAGGAGCTGAGCAGGCACGAATCACGCAGCTCAGCAGGCAATAATCCTGGAG
Organism: Bos javanicus; assembly: GCF_032452875.1. Classification (NCBI taxonomy): domain Eukaryota; kingdom Metazoa; phylum Chordata; class Mammalia; order Artiodactyla; family Bovidae; genus Bos; species Bos javanicus. The sequence goes on along the minus strand of NW_026893932.1, from coordinate 50,351 downwards.
CTGAGCAAGCAGGAATCACGCAGCTCAGCAGGCAATAATCAAGAAGCAGAGCAGGCAGGAATCAGGCAGCTCAGCAGCCAATAAGCAAGAAGCTAGCAGTCAGGAATCGCGCAGCTCAGCAGGCAATAATCATGGAGCTGAGCTGGCAGGAATCACGCAACTCAGCAGGCAATACTCACGGACCTGAGCAGGCAGGAATCACGCAACTTAGCAGGCAATAATAATTGGAGCTGAAGGCTGTAATGAACTGGATAAGCAGACTCTAATCACGTGATTCAGCCGGCTCCTCTCTGGGGACTGAGCAGGCACTTATTATGCAGCTCAGCAAGCAAAAATCATGGAGCTGAGCAAGCAGGAATCACGCAGCTCAGCAGGCAATAATCATGGAGCTGAGCAAACAGGAATCACGCAGCTCAGCATGCAATAATCAAGAAGCTGAGCAGGCAGGAATCACGCAGCTCAGCAGGCAATAAATATGGAGCTGAGCAAGCAGGAATCACGCAGCTCAGCAGGCAATAATCAAGAAGCTGAGCAGGCAGGAATCACGCAGCTTAGCAGGCAATAATCATGGAGCTGAGCAGACTGTAATGAAGTGGCTAAGCAGACTCTAATCACGTCACTCAGCCGGCTCCTAACCCGGTCTTGAGCAGGCACTAATCACGCAGCTGAGCAGGGACTAATCACACAGCTGATCAGGCACGAGTCAGGCAGCTGAGCAGGGATTAAGCATGCAGCTGAGCAAGCGCTAATCCCTTGATTCAGCAGACCCTGGTCACGTGACTGAGCAGGCCCTGATCACGTGGCTGAGCATGCACTGATCACGTGACTGAGCATGCACTGATCACGTGACTGAGAGGCACTGATCACGTGACTGAGAGGCACTGATCACGTGACTGAGCATGCACTGATCACGTGACTGAGAGGCACTGATCACGTGACTGAGAGGCGCTGATCACGTGACTGAGGGGCGCTGATCACGTGACTGAGAGGCGCTGATCACGTGGCTATCATGCACTGATCACGTGCTTCAGGAGGCAATAATCAAAGAGCTGAGCAGGCACTAATCACTTGGCTAAGAGGGCACTAATCACGGAGAGGAGCAGGAAATCGTCAAGGAGCTGAGCAAACTGTAATGAAGTGGTTAAGCAGACTCTAAACACGTGACGCAGCAGGCTCTACACCCGTGACTGAGCAGACACAATTTGGGCAGCTCAGCAGACACCAATGGTGCAGCTCAGCAGACACAAATGGTGCAGCTCAGCAGACACCAATCATGCAGCTCAGCAGGCAATTCTCATGGAGCTGAGCAGGCAGGAATCACTCAGCTCAGCAGGCAAAGATCAAGGAGCTGAGCAGACTGCCATTAAGTGGCTAAGCAGACTCTAAACACGTGACTCAGCAGGCTTGACACCCGTGACTGAGCACACACGAATCTTGCAGCCCAGCAGACAATACTCCTGGAGCTGAGCAGGCAGGAATCACGCAGCTCAGCAGACAGTAATCAAGGAGCTGAGCAGGCACGAATCACGCAGCTCAGCAGGCAATAATCCTGGAGCTGAGCAAGCAGGAATCACGCAGCTCAGCAGGCAATAATCAAGAAGCAGAGCAGGCAGGAATCAGGCAGCTCAGCAGCCAATAAGCAAGAAGCTAGCAGTCAGGAATCGCGCAGCTCAGCAGGCAATAATCATGGAGCTGAGCTGGCAGGAATCACGCAACTCAGCAGGCAATACTCACGGACCTGAGCAGGCAGGAATCACGCAACTTAGCAGGCAATAATAATTGGAGCTGAAGGCTGTAATGAACTGGATAAGCAGACTCTAATCACGTGATTCAGCCGGCTCCTCTCTGGGGACTGAGCAGGCACTTATTATGCAGCTCAGCAAGCAAAAATCATGGAGCTGAGCAAGCAGGAATCACGCAGCTCAGCAGGCAATAATCATGGAGCTGAGCAAACAGGAATCACGCAGCTCAGCATGCAATAATCAAGAAGCTGAGCAGGCAGGAATCACGCAGCTCAGCAGGCAATAAATATGGAGCTGAGCAAGCAGGAATCACGCAGCTCAGCAGGCAATAATCAAGAAGCTGAGCAGGCAGGAATCACGCAGCTTAGCAGGCAATAATCATGGAGCTGAGCAGACTGTAATGAAGTGGCTAAGCAGACTCTAATCACGTCACTCAGCCGGCTCCTAACCCGGTCTTGAGCAGGCACTAATCACGCAGCTGAGCAGGGACTAATCACACAGCTGATCAGGCACGAGTCAGGCAGCTGAGCAGGGATTAAGCATGCAGCTGAGCAAGCGCTAATCCCTTGATTCAGCAGACCCTGGTCACGTGACTGAGCAGGCCCTGATCACGTGGCTGAGCATGCACTGATCACGTGACTGAGCATGCACTGATCACGTGACTGAGAGGCACTGATCACGTGACTGAGAGGCACTGATCACGTGACTGAGCATGCACTGATCACGTGACTGAGAGGCACTGATCACGTGACTGAGAGGCGCTGATCACGTGACTGAGGGGCGCTGATCACGTGACTGAGAGGCGCTGATCACGTGGCTATCATGCACTGATCACGTGCTTCAGGAGGCAATAATCAAAGAGCTGAGCAGGCACTAATCACTTGGCTAAGAGGGCACTAATCACGGAGAGGAGCAGGAAATCGTCAAGGAGCTGAGCAAACTGTAATGAAGTGGTTAAGCAGACTCTAAACACGTGACGCAGCAGGCTCTACACCCGTGACTGAGCAGACACAATTTGGGCAGCTCAGCAGACACCAATGGTGCAGCTCAGCAGACACAAATGGTGCAGCTCAGCAGACACCAATCATGCAGCTCAGCAGGCAATTCTCATGGAGCTGAGCAGGCAGGAATCACTCAGCTCAGCAGGCAAAGATCAAGGAGCTGAGCAGACTGCCATTAAGTGGCTAAGCAGACTCTAAACACGTGACTCAGCAGGCTTGACACCCGTGACTGAGCACACACGAATCTTGCAGCCCAGCAGACAATACTCCTGGAGCTGAGCAGGCAGGAATCACGCAGCTCAGCAGACAGTAATAATCAGGCAGCTCAGCAGGCAATAATCCTGGAGCTGAGCAAGCAGGAATCACGCAGCTCAGCAGGCAATAATCAAGAAGCAGAGCAGGCAGGAATCAGGCAGCTCAGCAGCCAATAAGCAAGAAGCTAGCAGTCAGGAATCGCGCAGCTCAGCAGGCAATAATCATGGAGCTGAGCTGGCAGGAATCACGCAACTCAGCAGGCAATACTCACGGACCTGAGCAGGCAGGAATCACGCAACTTAGCAGGCAATAATAATTGGAGCTGAAGGCTGTAATGAACTGGATAAGCAGACTCTAATCACGTGATTCAGCCGGCTCCTCTCTGGGGACTGAGCAGGCACTTATTATGCAGCTCAGCAAGCAAAAATCATGGAGCTGAGCAAGCAGGAATCACGCAGCTCAGCAGGCAATAATCATGGAGCTGAGCAAACAGGAATCACGCAGCTCAGCATGCAATAATCAAGAAGCTGAGCAGGCAGGAATCACGCAGCTCAGCAGGCAATAAATATGGAGCTGAGCAAGCAGGAATCACGCAGCTCAGCAGGCAATAATCAAGAAGCTGAGCAGGCAGGAATCACGCAGCTTAGCAGGCAATAATCATGGAGCTGAGCAGACTGTAATGAAGTGGCTAAGCAGACTCTAATCACGTCACTCAGCCGGCTCCTAACCCGGTCTTGAGCAGGCACTAATCACGCAGCTGAGCAGGGACTAATCACACAGCTGATCAGGCACGAGTCAGGCAGCTGAGCAGGGATTAAGCATGCAGCTCACGCTAATCCCTTGATTCAGCAGACCCTGGTCACGTGACTGAGCAGGCCCTGATCACGTGGCTGAGCATGCACTGATCACGTGACTGAGCATGCACTGATCACGTGACTGCACTGATCACGTGACTGAGAGGCACTGATCACGTGACTGATGCACTGATCACGTGACTGAGAGGCACTGATCACGTGACTGAGAGGCGCTGATCACGTGACTGAGGCGCTGATCACGTGACTGAGAGCTGATCACGTGGCTATCATGCACTGACTGAGCAGGCACTAATCACTTGGCTAAGAGGGCACTAATCACGGAGAGGAGCAGGAAATCGTCAAGGAGCTGAGCAAACTGTAATGAAGTGGTTAAGCAGACTCTAAACACGTGACGCAGCAGGCTCTACACCCGTGACTGAGCAGACACAATTTGGGCAGCTCAGCAGACACCAATGGTGCAGCTCAGCAGACACAAATGGTGCAGCTCAGCAGACACCAATCATGCAGCTCAGCAGGCAATTCTCATGGAGCTGAGCAGGCAGGAATCACTCAGCTCAGCAGGCAAAGATCAAGGAGCTGAGCAGACTGCCATTAAGTGGCTAAGCAGACTCTAAACACGTGACTCAGCAGGCTTGACACCCGTGACTGAGCACACACGAATCTTGCAGCCCAGCAGACAATACTCCTGGAGCTGAGCAGGCAGGAATCACGCAGCTCAGCAGACAGTAATCAAGGAGCTGAGCAGGCACGAATCACGCAGCTCAGCAGGCAATAATCCTGGAGCTGAGCAAGCAGGAATCACGCAGCTCAGCAGGCAATAATCAAGAAGCAGAGCAGGCAGGAATCAGGCAGCTCAGCAGCCAATAAGCAAGAAGCTAGCAGTCAGGAATCGCGCAGCTCAGCAGGCAATAATCATGGAGCTGAGCTGGCAGGAATCACGCAACTCAGCAGGCAATACTCACGGACCTGAGCAGGCAGGAATCACGCAACTTAGCAGGCAATAATAATTGGAGCTGAAGGCTGTAATGAACTGGATAAGCAGACTCTAATCACGTGATTCAGCCGGCTCCTCTCTGGGGACTGAGCAGGCACTTATTATGCAGCTCAGCAAGCAAAAATCATGGAGCTGAGCAAGCAGGAATCACGCAGCTCAGCAGGCAATAATCATGGAGCTGAGCAAACAGGAATCACGCAGCTCAGCATGCAATAATCAAGAAGCTGAGCAGGCAGGAATCACGCAGCTCAGCAGGCAATAAATATGGAGCTGAGCAAGCAGGAATCACGCAGCTCAGCAGGCAATAATCAAGAAGCTGAGCAGGCAGGAATCACGCAGCTTAGCAGGCAATAATCATGGAGCTGAGCAGACTGTAATGAAGTGGCTAAGCAGACTCTAATCACGTCACTCAGCCGGCTCCTAACCCGGTCTTGAGCAGGCACTAATCACGCAGCTGAGCAGGGACTAATCACACAGCTGATCAGGCACGAGTCAGGCAGCTGAGCAGGGATTAAGCATGCAGCTGAGCAAGCGCTAATCCCTTGATTCAGCAGACCCTGGTCACGTGACTGAGCAGGCCCTGATCACGTGGCTGAGCATGCACTGATCACGTGACTGAGCATGCACTGATCACGTGACTGAGAGGCACTGATCACGTGACTGAGAGGCACTGATCACGTGACTGAGCATGCACTGATCACGTGACTGAGAGGCACTGATCACGTGACTGAGAGGCGCTGATCACGTGACTGAGGGGCGCTGATCACGTGACTGAGAGGCGCTGATCACGTGGCTATCATGCACTGATCACGTGCTTCAGGAGGCAATAATCAAAGAGCTGAGCAGGCACTAATCACTTGGCTAAGAGGGCACTAATCACGGAGAGGAGCAGGAAATCGTCAAGGAGCTGAGCAAACTGTAATGAAGTGGTTAAGCAGACTCTAAACACGTGACGCAGCAGGCTCTACACCCGTGACTGAGCAGACACAATTTGGGCAGCTCAGCAGACACCAATGGTGCAGCTCAGCAGACACAAATGGTGCAGCTCAGCAGACACCAATCATGCAGCTCAGCAGGCAATTCTCATGGAGCTGAGCAGGCAGGAATCACTCAGCTCAGCAGGCAAAGATCAAGGAGCTGAGCAGACTGCCATTAAGTGGCTAAGCAGACTCTAAACACGTGACTCAGCAGGCTTGACACCCGTGACTGAGCACACACGAATCTTGCAGCCCAGCAGACAATACTCCTGGAGCTGAGCAGGCAGGAATCACGCAGCTCAGCAGACAGTAATCAAGGAGCTGAGCAGGCACGAATCACGCAGCTCAGCAGGCAATAATCCTGGAGCTGAGCAAGCAGGAATCACGCAGCTCAGCAGGCAATAATCAAGAAGCAGAGCAGGCAGGAATCAGGCAGCTCAGCAGCCAATAAGCAAGAAGCTAGCAGTCAGGAATCGCGCAGCTCAGCAGGCAATAATCATGGAGCTGAGCTGGCAGGAATCACGCAACTCAGCAGGCAATACTCACGGACCTGAGCAGGCAGGAATCACGCAACTTAGCAGGCAATAATAATTGGAGCTGAAGGCTGTAATGAACTGGATAAGCAGACTCTAATCACGTGATTCAGCCGGCTCCTCTCTGGGGACTGAGCAGGCACTTATTATGCAGCTCAGCAAGCAAAAATCATGGAGCTGAGCAAGCAGGAATCACGCAGCTCAGCAGGCAATAATCATGGAGCTGAGCAAACAGGAATCACGCAGCTCAGCATGCAATAATCAAGAAGCTGAGCAGGCAGGAATCACGCAGCTCAGCAGGCAATAAATATGGAGCTGAGCAAGCAGGAATCACGCAGCTCAGCAGGCAATAATCAAGAAGCTGAGCAGGCAGGAATCACGCAGCTTAGCAGGCAATAATCATGGAGCTGAGCAGACTGTAATGAAGTGGCTAAGCAGACTCTAATCACGTCACTCAGCCGGCTCCTAACCCGGTCTTGAGCAGGCACTAATCACGCAGCTGAGCAGGGACTAATCACACAGCTGATCAGGCACGAGTCAGGCAGCTGAGCAGGGATTAAGCATGCAGCTGAGCAAGCGCTAATCCCTTGATTCAGCAGACCCTGGTCACGTGACTGAGCAGGCCCTGATCACGTGGCTGAGCATGCACTGATCACGTGACTGAGCATGCACTGATCACGTGACTGAGAGGCACTGATCACGTGACTGAGAGGCACTGATCACGTGACTGAGCATGCACTGATCACGTGACTGAGAGGCACTGATCACGTGACTGAGAGGCGCTGATCACGTGACTGAGGGGCGCTGATCACGTGACTGAGAGGCGCTGATCACGTGGCTATCATGCACTGATCACGTGCTTCAGGAGGCAATAATCAAAGAGCTGAGCAGGCACTAATCACTTGGCTAAGAGGGCACTAATCACGGAGAGGAGCAGGAAATCGTCAAGGAGCTGAGCAAACTGTAATGAAGTGGTTAAGCAGACTCTAAACACGTGACGCAGCAGGCTCTACACCCGTGACTGAGCAGACACAATTTGGGCAGCTCAGCAGACACCAATGGTGCAGCTCAGCAGACACAAATGGTGCAGCTCAGCAGACACCAATCATGCAGCTCAGCAGGCAATTCTCATGGAGCTGAGCAGGCAGGAATCACTCAGCTCAGCAGGCAAAGATCAAGGAGCTGAGCAGACTGCCATTAAGTGGCTAAGCAGACTCTAAACACGTGACTCAGCAGGCTTGACACCCGTGACTGAGCACACACGAATCTTGCAGCCCAGCAGACAATACTCCTGGAGCTGAGCAGGCAGGAATCACGCAGCTCAGCAGACAGTAATCAAGGAGCTGAGCAGGCACGAATCACGCAGCTCAGCAGGCAATAATCCTGGAGCTGAGCAAGCAGGAATCACGCAGCTCAGCAGGCAATAATCAAGAAGCAGAGCAGGCAGGAATCAGGCAGCTCAGCAGCCAATAAGCAAGAAGCTAGCAGTCAGGAATCGCGCAGCTCAGCAGGCAATAATCATGGAGCTGAGCTGGCAGGAATCACGCAACTCAGCAGGCAATACTCACGGACCTGAGCAGGCAGGAATCACGCAACTTAGCAGGCAATAATAATTGGAGCTGAAGGCTGTAATGAACTGGATAAGCAGACTCTAATCACGTGATTCAGCCGGCTCCTCTCTGGGGACTGAGCAGGCACTTATTATGCAGCTCAGCAAGCAAAAATCATGGAGCTGAGCAAGCAGGAATCACGCAGCTCAGCAGGCAATAATCATGGAGCTGAGCAAACAGGAATCACGCAGCTCAGCATGCAATAATCAAGAAGCTGAGCAGGCAGGAATCACGCAGCTCAGCAGGCAATAAATATGGAGCTGAGCAAGCAGGAATCACGCAGCTCAGCAGGCAATAATCAAGAAGCTGAGCAGGCAGGAATCACGCAGCTTAGCAGGCAATAATCATGGAGCTGAGCAGACTGTAATGAAGTGGCTAAGCAGACTCTAATCACGTCACTCAGCCGGCTCCTAACCCGGTCTTGAGCAGGCACTAATCACGCAGCTGAGCAGGGACTAATCACACAGCTGATCAGGCACGAGTCAGGCAGCTGAGCAGGGATTAAGCATGCAGCTGAGCAAGCGCTAATCCCTTGATTCAGCAGACCCTGGTCACGTGACTGAGCAGGCCCTGATCACGTGGCTGAGCATGCACTGATCACGTGACTGAGCATGCACTGATCACGTGACTGAGAGGCACTGATCACGTGACTGAGAGGCACTGATCACGTGACTGAGCATGCACTGATCACGTGACTGAGAGGCACTGATCACGTGACTGAGAGGCGCTGATCACGTGACTGAGGGGCGCTGATCACGTGACTGAGAGGCGCTGATCACGTGGCTATCATGCACTGATCACGTGCTTCAGGAGGCAATAATCAAAGAGCTGAGCAGGCACTAATCACTTGGCTAAGAGGGCACTAATCACGGAGAGGAGCAGGAAATCGTCAAGGAGCTGAGCAAACTGTAATGAAGTGGTTAAGCAGACTCTAAACACGTGACGCAGCAGGCTCTACACCCGTGACTGAGCAGACACAATTTGGGCAGCTCAGCAGACACCAATGGTGCAGCTCAGCAGACACAAATGGTGCAGCTCAGCAGACACCAATCATGCAGCTCAGCAGGCAATTCTCATGGAGCTGAGCAGGCAGGAATCACTCAGCTCAGCAGGCAAAGATCAAGGAGCTGAGCAGACTGCCATTAAGTGGCTAAGCAGACTCTAAACACGTGACTCAGCAGGCTTGACACCCGTGACTGAGCACACACGAATCTTGCAGCCCAGCAGACAATACTCCTGGAGCTGAGCAGGCAGGAATCACGCAGCTCAGCAGACAGTAATCAAGGAGCTGAGCAGGCACGAATCACGCAGCTCAGCAGGCAATAATCCTGGAGCTGAGCAAGCAGGAATCACGCAGCTCAGCAGGCAATAATCAAGAAGCAGAGCAGGCAGGAATCAGGCAGCTCAGCAGCCAATAAGCAAGAAGCTAGCAGTCAGGAATCGCGCAGCTCAGCAGGCATGGAGCTGAGCTGGCAGGAATCACGCAACTCAGCAGGCAATACTCACGGACCTGAGCAGGCAGGAATCACGCAACTTAGCAGGCAATAATAATTGGAGCTGAAGGCTGTAATGAACAGGATAAGCAGACTCTAATCACGTGATTCAGCCGGCTCCTCTCTGGGGACTGAGCAGGCACTTATTATGCAGCTCAGCAAGCAAAAATCATGGAGCTGAGCAAGCAGGAATCACGCAGCTCAGCAGGCAATAATCATGGAGCTGAGCAAACAGGAATCACGCAGCAGGCAATAATCAAGAAGCTGAGCAGGCAGGAATCACGCAGCTCAGCAGGCAATAAATATGGAGCTGAGCAAGCAGGAATCACGCAGCTCAGCAGGCAATAATCAAGAAGCTGAGCAGGCAGGAATCACGCAGCTTAGCAGGCAATAATCATGGAGCTGAGCAGACTGTAATGAAGTGGCTAAGCAGACTCTAATCACGTCACTCAGCCGGCTCCTAACCCGGTCTTGAGCAGGCACTAATCACGCAGCTGAGCAGGGACTAATCACACAGCTGATCAGGCACGAGTCAGGCAGCTGAGCAGGGATTAAGCATGCAGCTGAGCAAGCGCTAATCCCTTGATTCAGCAGACCCTGGTCACGTGACTGAGCAGGCCCTGATCACGTGGCTGAGCATGCACTGATCACGTGACTGAGCATGCACTGATCACGTGACTGAGAGGCACTGATCACGTGACTGAGAGGCACTGATCACGTGACTGAGCATGCACTGATCACGTGACTGAGAGGCACTGATCACGTGACTGAGAGGCGCTGATCACGTGACTGAGGGGCGCTGATCACGTGACTGAGAGGCGCTGATCACGTGGCTATCATGCACTGATCACGTGCTTCAGGAGGCAATAATCAAAGAGCTGAGCAGGCACTAATCACTTGGCTAAGAGGGCACTAATCACGGAGAGGAGCAGGAAATCGTCAAGGAGCTGAGCAAACTGTAATGAAGTGGTTAAGCAGACTCTAAACACGTGACGCAGCAGGCTCTACACCCGTGACTGAGCAGACACAATTTGGGCAGCTCAGCAGACACCAATGGTGCAGCTCAGCAGACACAAATGGTGCAGCTCAGCAGACACCAATCATGCAGCTCAGCAGGCAATTCTCATGGAGCTGAGCAGGCAGGAATCACTCAGCTCAGCAGGCAAAGATCAAGGAGCTGAGCAGACTGCCATTAAGTGGCTAAGCAGACTCTAAACACGTGACTCAGCAGGCTTGACACCCGTGACTGAGCACACACGAATCTTGCAGCCCAGCAGACAATACTCCTGGAGCTGAGCAGGCAGGAATCACGCAGCTCAGCAGACAGTAATCAAGGAGCTGAGCAGGCACGAATCACGCAGCTCAGCAGGCAATAATCCTGGAGCTGAGCAAGCAGGAATCACGCAGCTCAGCAGGCAATAATCAAGAAGCAGAGCAGGCAGGAATCAGGCAGCTCAGCAGCCAATAAGCAAGAAGCTAGCAGTCAGGAATCGCGCAGCTCAGCAGGCAATAATCATGGAGCTGAGCTGGCAGGAATCACGCAACTCAGCAGGCAATACTCACGGACCTGAGCAGGCAGGAATCACGCAACTTAGCAGGCAATAATAATTGGAGCTGAAGGCTGTAATGAACTGGATAAGCAGACTCTAATCACGTGATTCAGCCGGCTCCTCTCTGGGGACTGAGCAGGCACTTATTATGCAGCTCAGCAAGCAAAAATCATGGAGCTGAGCAAGCAGGAATCACGCAGCTCAGCAGGCAATAATCATGGAGCTGAGCAAACAGGAATCACGCAGCTCAGCATGCAATAATCAAGAAGCTGAGCAGGCAGGAATCACGCAGCTCAGCAGGCAATAAATATGGAGCTGAGCAAGCAGGAATCACGCAGCTCAGCAGGCAATAATCAAGAAGCTGAGCAGGCAGGAATCACGCAGCTTAGCAGGCAATAATCATGGAGCTGAGCAGACTGTAATGAAGTGGCTAAGCAGACTCTAATCACGTCACTCAGCCGGCTCCTAACCCGGTCTTGAGCAGGCACTAATCACGCAGCTGAGCAGGGACTAATCACACAGCTGATCAGGCACGAGTCAGGCAGCTGAGCAGGGATTAAGCATGCAGCTGAGCAAGCGCTAATCCCTTGATTCAGCAGACCCTGATCACGTGCACTGATCACGTGACTGAGCATGCACTGATCACGTGACTGAGAGGCACTGATCACGTGACTGAGAGGCACTGATCACGTGACTGAGCATGCACTGATCACGTGACTGAGAGGCACTGATCACGTGACTGACTGAGGGGCGCTGATCACGTGACTGAGAGGCGCTGATCACGTGGCTATCATGCACTGATCACGTGCTTCAGGAGGCAATAATCAAAGAGCTGAGCAGGCACTAATCACTTGGCTAAGAGGGCACTAATCACGGAGAGGAGCAGGAAATCGTCAAGGAGCTGAGCAAACTGTAATGAAGTGGTTAAGCAGACTCTAAACACGTGACGCAGCAGGCTCTACACCCGTGACTGAGCAGACACAATTTGGGCAGCTCAGCAGACACCAATGGTGCAGCTCAGCAGACACAAATGGTGCAGCTCAGCAGACACCAATCATGCAGCTCAGCAGGCAATTCTCATGGAGCTGAGCAGGCAGGAATCACTCAGCTCAGCAGGCAAAGATCAAGGAGCTGAGCAGACTGCCATTAAGTGGCTAAGCAGACTCTAAACACGTGACTCAGCAGGCTTGACACCCGTGACTGAGCACACACGAATCTTGCAGCCCAGCAGACAATACTCCTGGAGCTGAGCAGGCAGGAATCACGCAGCTCAGCAGACAGTAATCAAGGAGCTGAGCAGGCACGAATCACGCAGCTCAGCAGGCAATAATCCTGGAGCTGAGCAAGCAGGAATCACGCAGCTCAGCAGGCAATAATCAAGAAGCAGAGCAGGCAGGAATCAGGCAGCTCAGCAGCCAATAAGCAAGAAGCTAGCAGTCAGGAATCGCGCAGCTCAGCAGGCAATAATCATGGAGCTGAGCTGGCAGGAATCACGCAACTCAGCAGGCAATACTCACGGACCTGAGCAGGCAGGAATCACGCAACTTAGCAGGCAATAATTGGAGCTGAAGGCTGTAATGAACTGGATAAGCAGACTCTAATCACGTGATTCAGCCGGCTCCTCTCTGGGGACTGAGCAGGCACTTATTATGCAGCTCAGCAAGCAAAAATCATGGAGCTGAGCAAGCAGGAATCACGCAGCTCAGCAGGCAATAATCATGGAGCAGCTCAGCAGGCAATAATCAAGAAGCTGAGCAGGCAGGAATCACGCAGCTCAGCAGGCAATAAATATGGAGCTGAGCAAGCAGGAATCACGCAGCTCAGCAGGCAATAATCAAGAAGCTGAGCAGGCAGGAATCACGCAGCTTAGCAGGCAATAATCATGGAGCTGAGCAGACTGTAATGAAGTGGCTAAGCAGACTCTAATCACGTCACTCAGCCGGCTCCTAACCCGGTCTTGAGCAGGCACTAATCACGCAGCTGAGCAGGGACTAATCACACAGCTGATCAGGCACGAGTCAGGCAGCTGAGCAGGGATTAAGCATGCAGCTGAGCAAGCGCTAATCCCTTGATTCAGCAGACCCTGGTCACGTGACTGAGCAGGCCCTGATCACGTGGCTGAGCATGCACTGATCACGTGACTGAGCATGCACTGCACGTGACTGAGAGGCACTGATCACGTGACTGAGAGGCACTGATCACGTGACTGAGCATGCACTGATCACGTGACTGAGAGGCACTGATCACGCTGACTGACTGAGGGCGCTGATCACGTGACTGAGAGGCGCTGATCACGTGGCTATCATGCACTGATCACGTGCTTCAGGAGGCAATAATCAAAGAGCTGAGCAGGCACTAATCACTTGGCTAAGAGGGCACTAATCACGGAGAGGAGCAGGAAATCGTCAAGGAGCTGAGCAAACTGTAATGAAGTGGTTAAGCAGACTCTAAACACGTGACGCAGCAGGCTCTACACCCGTGACTGAGCAGACACAATTTGGGCAGCTCAGCAGACACCAATGGTGCAGCTCAGCAGACACAAATGGTGCAGCTCAGCAGACACCAATCATGCAGCTCAGCAGGCAATTCTCATGGAGCTGAGCAGGCAGGAATCACTCAGCTCAGCAGGCAAAGATCAAGGAGCTGAGCAGACTGCCATTAAGTGGCTAAGCAGACTCTAAACACGTGACTCAGCAGGCTTGACACCCGTGACTGAGCACACACGAATCTTGCAGCCCAGCAGACAATACTCCTGGAGCTGAGCAGGCAGGAATCACGCAGCTCAGCAGACAGTAATCAAGGAGCTGAGCAGGCACGAATCACGCAGCTCAGCAGGCAATAATCCTGGAGCTGAGCAAGCAGGAATCACGCAGCTCAGCAGGCAATAATCAAGAAGCAGAGCAGGCAGGAATCAGGCAGCTCAGCAGCCAATAAGCAAGAAGCTAGCAGTCAGGAATCGCGCAGCTCAGCAGGCAATAATCATGGAGCTGAGCTGGCAGGAATCACGCAACTCAGCAGGCAATACTCACGGACCTGAGCAGGCAGGAATCACGCAACTTAGCAGGCAATAATAATTGGAGCTGAAGGCTGTAATGAACTGGATAAGCAGACTCTAATCACGTGATTCAGCCGGCTCCTCTCTGGGGACTGAGCAGGCACTTATTATGCAGCTCAGCAAGCAAAAATCATGGAGCTGAGCAAGCAGGAATCACGCAGCTCAGCAGGCAATAATCATGGAGCTGAGCAAACAGGAATCACGCAGCTCAGCATGCAATAATCAAGAAGCTGAGCAGGCAGGAATCACGCAGCTCAGCAGGCAATAAATATGGAGCTGAGCAAGCAGGAATCACGCAGCTCAGCAGGCAATAATCAAGAAGCTGAGCAGGCAGGAATCACGCAGCTTAGCAGGCAATAATCATGGAGCTGAGCAGACTGTAATGAAGTGGCTAAGCAGACTCTAATCACGTCACTCAGCCGGCTCCTAACCCGGTCTTGAGCAGGCACTAATCACGCAGCTGAGCAGGGACTAATCACACAGCTGATCAGGCACGAGTCAGGCAGCTGAGCAGGGATTAAGCATGCAGCTGAGCAAGCGCTAATCCCTTGATTCAGCAGACCCTGGTCACGTGACTGAGCAGGCCCTGATCACGTGGCTGAGCATGCACTGATCACGTGACTGAGCATGCACTGATCACGTGACTGAGAGGCACTGATCACGTGACTGAGAGGCACTGATCACGTGACTGAGCATGCACTGATCACGTGACTGAGAGGCACTGATCACGTGACTGAGAGGCGCTGATCACGTGACTGAGGGGCGCTGATCACGTGACTGAGAGGCGCTGATCACGTGGCTATCATGCACTGATCACGTGCTTCAGGAGGCAATAATCAAAGAGCTGAGCAGGCACTAATCACTTGGCTAAGAGGGCACTAATCACGGAGAGGAGCAGGAAATCGTCAAGGAGCTGAGCAAACTGTAATGAAGTGGTTAAGCAGACTCTAAACACGTGACGCAGCAGGCTCTACACCCGTGACTGAGCAGACACAATTTGGGCAGCTCAGCAGACACCAATGGTGCAGCTCAGCAGACACAAATGGTGCAGCTCAGCAGACACCAATCATGCAGCTCAGCAGGCAATTCTCATGGAGCTGAGCAGGCAGGAATCACTCAGCTCAGCAGGCAAAGATCAAGGAGCTGAGCAGACTGCCATTAAGTGGCTAAGCAGACTCTAAACACGTGACTCAGCAGGCTTGACACCCGTGACTGAGCACACACGAATCTTGCAGCCCAGCAGACAATACTCCTGGAGCTGAGCAGGCAGGAATCACGCAGCTCAGCAGACAGTAATCAAGGAGCTGAGCAGGCACGAATCACGCAGCTCAGCAGGCAATAATCCTGGAGCTGAGCAAGCAGGAATCACGCAGCTCAGCAGGCAATAATCAAGAAGCAGAGCAGGCAGGAATCAGGCAGCTCAGCAGCCAATAAGCAAGAAGCTAGCAGTCAGGAATCGCGCAGCTCAGCAGGCAATAATCATGGAGCTGAGCTGGCAGGAATCACGCAACTCAGCAGGCAATACTCACGGACCTGAGCAGGCAGGAATCACGCAACTTAGCAGGCAATAATAATTGGAGCTGAAGGCTGTAATGAACTGGATAAGCAGACTCTAATCACGTGATTCAGCCGGCTCCTCTCTGGGGACTGAGCAGGCACTTATTATGCAGCTCAGCAAGCAAAAATCATGGAGCTGAGCAAGCAGGAATCACGCAGCTCAGCAGGCAATAATCATGGAGCTGAGCAAACAGGAATCACGCAGCTCAGCATGCAATAATCAAGAAGCTGAGCAGGCAGGAATCACGCAGCTCAGCAGGCAATAAATATGGAGCTGAGCAAGCAGGAATCACGCAGCTCAGCAGGCAATAATCAAGAAGCTGAGCAGGCAGGAATCACGCAGCTTAGCAGGCAATAATCATGGAGCTGAGCAGACTGTAATGAAGTGGCTAAGCAGACTCTAATCACGTCACTCAGCCGGCTCCTAACCCGGTCTTGAGCAGGCACTAATCACGCAGCTGAGCAGGGACTAATCACACAGCTGATCAGGCACGAGTCAGGCAGCTGAGCAGGGATTAAGCATGCAGCTGAGCAAGCGCTAATCCCTTGATTCAGCAGACCCTGATCACGTGACTGAGCAGGCCCTGATCACGTGGCTGAGCATGCACTGATCACGTGACTGAGCATGCACTGATCACGTGACTGAGAGGCACTGATCACGTGACTGAGAGGCACTGATCACGTGACTGAGCATGCACTGATCACGTGACTGAGAGGCACTGATCACGTGACTGAGAGGCGCTGATCACGTGACTGAGGGGCGCTGATCACGTGACTGAGAGGCGCTGATCACGTGGCTATCATGCACTGATCACGTGCTTCAGGAGGCAATAATCAAAGAGCTGAGCAGGCACTAATCACTTGGCTAAGAGGGCACTAATCACGGAGAGGAGCAGGAAATCGTCAAGGAGCTGAGCAAACTGTAATGAAGTGGTTAAGCAGACTCTAAACACGTGACGCAGCAGGCTCTACACCCGTGACTGAGCAGACACAATTTGGGCAGCTCAGCAGACACCAATGGTGCAGCTCAGCAGACACAAATGGTGCAGCTCAGCAGACACCAATCATGCAGCTCAGCAGGCAATTCTCATGGAGCTGAGCAGGCAGGAATCACTCAGCTCAGCAGGCAAAGATCAAGGAGCTGAGCAGACTGCCATTAAGTGGCTAAGCAGACTCTAAACACGTGACTCAGCAGGCTTGACACCCGTGACTGAGCACACACGAATCTTGCAGCCCAGCAGACAATACTCCTGGAGCTGAGCAGGCAGGAATCACGCAGCTCAGCAGACAGTAATCAAGGAGCTGAGCAGGCACGAATCACGCAGCTCAGCAGGCAATAATCCTGGAGCTGAGCAAGCAGGAATCACGCAGCTCAGCAGGCAATAATCAAGAAGCAGAGCAGGCAGGAATCAGGCAGCTCAGCAGCCAATAAGCAAGAAGCTAGCAGTCAGGAATCGCGCAGCTCAGCAGGCAATAATCATGGAGCTGAGCTGGCAGGAATCACGCAACTCAGCAGGCAATACTCACGGACCTGAGCAGGCAGGAATCACGCAACTTAGCAGGCAATAATAATTGGAGCTGAAGGCTGTAATGAACTGGATAAGCAGACTCTAATCACGTGATTCAGCCGGCTCCTCTCTGGGGACTGAGCAGGCACTTATTATGCAGCTCAGCAAGCAAAAATCATGGAGCTGAGCAAGCAGGAATCACGCAGCTCAGCAGGCAATAATCATGGAGCTGAGCAAACAGGAATCACGCAGCTCAGCATGCAATAATCAAGAAGCTGAGCAGGCAGGAATCACGCAGCTCAGCAGGCAATAAATATGGAGCTGAGCAAGCAGGAATCACGCAGCTCAGCAGGCAATAATCAAGAAGCTGAGCAGGCAGGAATCACGCAGCTTAGCAGGCAATAATCATGGAGCTGAGCAGACTGTAATGAAGTGGCTAAGCAGACTCTAATCACGTCACTCAGCCGGCTCCTAACCCGGTCTTGAGCAGGCACTAATCACGCAGCTGAGCAGGGACTAATCACACAGCTGATCAGGCACGAGTCAGGCAGCTGAGCAGGGATTAAGCATGCAGCTGAGCAAGCGCTAATCCCTTGATTCAGCAGACCCTGATCACGTGACTGAGCAGGCCCTGATCACGTGGCTGAGCATGCACTGATCACGTGACTGAGCATGCACTGATCACGTGACTGAGAGGCACTGATCACGTGACTGAGAGGCACTGATCACGTGACTGAGCATGCACTGATCACGTGACTGAGAGGCACTGATCACGTGACTGAGAGGCGCTGATCACGTGACTGAGGGGCGCTGATCACGTGACTGAGAGGCGCTGATCACGTGGCTATCATGCACTGATCACGTGCTTCAGGAGGCAATAATCAAAGAGCTGAGCAGGCACTAATCACTTGGCTAAGAGGGCACTAATCACGGAGAGGAGCAGGAAATCGTCAAGGAGCTGAGCAAACTGTAATGAAGTGGTTAAGCAGACTCTAAACACGTGACGCAGCAGGCTCTACACCCGTGACTGAGCAGACACAATTTGGGCAGCTCAGCAGACACCAATGGTGCAGCTCAGCAGACACAAATGGTGCAGCTCAGCAGACACCAATCATGCAGCTCAGCAGGCAATTCTCATGGAGCTGAGCAGGCAGGAATCACTCAGCTCAGCAGGCAAAGATCAAGGAGCTGAGCAGACTGCCATTAAGTGGCTAAGCAGACTCTAAACACGTGACTCAGCAGGCTTGACACCCGTGACTGAGCACACACGAATCTTGCAGCCCAGCAGACAATACTCCTGGAGCTGAGCAGGCAGGAATCACGCAGCTCAGCAGACAGTAATCAAGGAGCTGAGCAGGCACGAATCACGCAGCTCAGCAGGCAATAATCCTGGAGCTGAGCAAGCAGGAATCACGCAGCTCAGCAGGCAATAATCAAGAAGCAGAGCAGGCAGGAATCAGGCAGCTCAGCAGCCAATAAGCAAGAAGCTAGCAGTCAGGAATCGCGCAGCTCAGCAGGCAATAATCATGGAGCTGAGCTGGCAGGAATCACGCAACTCAGCAGGCAATACTCACGGACCTGAGCAGGCAGGAATCACGCAACTTAGCAGGCAATAATAATTGGAGCTGAAGGCTGTAATGAACTGGATAAGCAGACTCTAATCACGTGATTCAGCCGGCTCCTCTCTGGGGACTGAGCAGGCACTTATTATGCAGCTCAGCAAGCAAAAATCATGGAGCTGAGCAAGCAGGAATCACGCAGCTCAGCAGGCAATAATCATGGAGCTGAGCAAACAGGAATCACGCAGCTCAGCATGCAATAATCAAGAAGCTGAGCAGGCAGGAATCACGCAGCTCAGCAGGCAATAAATATGGAGCTGAGCAAGCAGGAATCACGCAGCTCAGCAGGCAATAATCAAGAAGCTGAGCAGGCAGGAATCACGCAGCTTAGCAGGCAATAATCATGGAGCTGAGCAGACTGTAATGAAGTGGCTAAGCAGACTCTAATCACGTCACTCAGCCGGCTCCTAACCCGGTCTTGAGCAGGCACTAATCACGCAGCTGAGCAGGGACTAATCACACAGCTGATCAGGCACGAGTCAGGCAGCTGAGCAGGGATTAAGCATGCAGCTGAGCAAGCGCTAATCCCTTGATTCAGCAGACCCTGATCACGTGACTGAGCAGGCCCTGATCACGTGGCTGAGCATGCACTGATCACGTGACTGAGCATGCACTGATCACGTGACTGAGAGGCACTGATCACGTGACTGAGAGGCACTGATCACGTGACTGAGCATGCACTGATCACGTGACTGAGAGGCACTGATCACGTGACTGAGAGGCGCTGATCACGTGACTGAGGGGCGCTGATCACGTGACTGAGAGGCGCTGATCACGTGGCTATCATGCACTGATCACGTGCTTCAGGAGGCAATAATCAAAGAGCTGAGCAGGCACTAATCACTTGGCTAAGAGGGCACTAATCACGGAGAGGAGCAGGAAATCGTCAAGGAGCTGAGCAAACTGTAATGAAGTGGTTAAGCAGACTCTAAACACGTGACGCAGCAGGCTCTACACCCGTGACTGAGCAGACACAATTTGGGCAGCTCAGCAGACACCAATGGTGCAGCTCAGCAGACACAAATGGTGCAGCTCAGCAGACACCAATCATGCAGCTCAGCAGGCAATACTCATGGAGCTGAGCAGGCAGGAATCACTCAGCTCAGCAGGCAAAGATCAAGGAGCTGAGCAGACTGCCATTAAGTGGCTAAGCAGACTCTAAACACGTGACTCAGCAGGCTTGACACCCGTGACTGAGCACACACGAATCTTGCAGCCCAGCAGACAATACTCCTGGAGCTGAGCAGGCAGGAATCACGCAGCTCAGCAGACAGTAATCAAGGAGCTGAGCAGGCACGAATCACGCAGCTCAGCAGGCAATAATCCTGGAGCTGAGCAAGCAGGAATCACGCAGCAGCAGGCAGGCAGGAATCAATCAATAAGCAGCAGGTCAGGAAAGCTCAGCAGGCAATAATCATGGAGCTGAGCAGGAATCACGCAACTCAGCAGGCAATACTCACGGACCTGAGCAGGCAGGAATCACGCAACTTCTAATCACGTGAACTTCAGCCGGCTCCTCTCTGGGGACTGAGCAGGCACTTATTATGCAGCTCAGCAAGCAAAAATCATGGAGCTGAGCAAGCAGGAATCACGCAGCTCAGCAGGCAATAATCATGGAGCTGAGCAAACAGGAATCACGCAGCTCAGCATGCAATAATCAAGAAGCTGAGCAGGCAGGAATCACGCAGCTCAGCAGGCAATAAATATGGAGCTGAGCAAGCAGGAATCACGCAGCTCAGCAGGCAATAATCAAGAAGCTGAGCAGGCAGGAATCACGCAGCTTAGCAGGCAATAATCATGGAGCTGAGCAGACTGTAATGAAGTGGCTAAGCAGACTCTAATCACGTCACTCAGCCGGCTCCTAACCCGGTCTTGAGCAGGCACTAATCACGCAGCTGAGCAGGGACTAATCACACAGCTGATCAGGCACGAGTCAGGCAGCTGAGCAGGGATTAAGCATGCAGCTGAGCAAGCGCTAATCCCTTGATTCAGCAGACCCTGATCACGTGACTGAGCAGGCCCTGATCACGTGGCTGAGCATGCACTGATCACGTGACTGAGCATGCACTGATCACGTGACTGAGAGGCACTGATCACGTGACTGAGAGGCACTGATCACGTGACTGAGCATGCACTGATCACGTGACTGAGAGGCACTGATCACGTGACTGAGAGGCGCTGATCACGTGACTGAGGGGCGCTGATCACGTGACTGAGAGGCGCTGATCACGTGGCTATCATGCACTGATCACGTGCTTCAGGAGGCAATAATCAAAGAGCTGAGCAGGCACTAATCACTTGGCTAAGAGGGCACTAATCACGGAGAGGAGCAGGAAATCGTCAAGGAGCTGAGCAAACTGTAATGAAGTGGTTAAGCAGACTCTAAACACGTGACGCAGCAGGCTCTACACCCGTGACTGAGCAGACACAATTTGGGCAGCTCAGCAGACACCAATGGTGCAGCTCAGCAGACACAAATGGTGCAGCTCAGCAGACACCAATCATGCAGCTCAGCAGGCAATACTCATGGAGCTGAGCAGGCAGGAATCACTCAGCTCAGCAGGCAAAGATCAAGGAGCTGAGCAGACTGCCATTAAGTGGCTAAGCAGACTCTAAACACGTGACTCAGCAGGCTTGACACCCGTGACTGAGCACACACGAATCTTGCAGCCCAGCAGACAATACTCCTGGAGCTGAGCAGGCAGGAATCACGCAGCTCAGCAGACAGTAATCAAGGAGCTGAGCAGGCACGAATCACGCAGCTCAGCAGGCAATAATCCTGGAGCTGAGCAAGCAGGAATCACGCAGCTCAGCAGGCAATAATCAAGAAGCAGAGCAGGCAGGAATCAGGCAGCTCAGCAGCCAATAAGCAAGAAGCTAGCAGTCAGGAATCGCGCAGCTCAGCAGGCAATAATCATGGAGCTGAGCTGGCAGGAATCACGCAACTCAGCAGGCAATACTCACGGACCTGAGCAGGCAGGAATCACGCAACTTAGCAGGCAATAATAATTGGAGCTGAAGGCTGTAATGAACTGGATAAGCAGACTCTAATCACGTGATTCAGCCGGCTCCTCTCTGGGGACTGAGCAGGCACTTATTATGCAGCTCAGCAAGCAAAAATCATGGAGCTGAGCAAGCAGGAATCACGCAGCTCAGCAGGCAATAATCATGGAGCTGAGCAAACAGGAATCACGCAGCTCAGCATGCAATAATCAAGAAGCTGAGCAGGCAGGAATCACGCAGCTCAGCAGGCAATAAATATGGAGCTGAGCAAGCAGGAATCACGCAGCTCAGCAGGCAATAATCAAGAAGCTGAGCAGGCAGGAATCACGCAGCTTAGCAGGCAATAATCATGGAGCTGAGCAGACTGTAATGAAGTGGCTAAGCAGACTCTAATCACGTCACTCAGCCGGCTCCTAACCCGGTCTTGAGCAGGCACTAATCACGCAGCTGAGCAGGGACTAATCACACAGCTGATCAGGCACGAGTCAGGCAGCTGAGCAGGGATTAAGCATGCAGCTGAGCAAGCGCTAATCCCTTGATTCAGCAGACCCTGATCACGTGACTGAGCAGGCCCTGATCACGTGGCTGAGCATGCACTGATCACGTGACTGAGCATGCACTGATCACGTGACTGAGAGGCACTGATCACGTGACTGAGAGGCACTGATCACGTGACTGAGCATGCACTGATCACGTGACTGAGAGGCACTGATCACGTGACTGAGAGGCGCTGATCACGTGACTGAGGGGCGCTGATCACGTGACTGAGAGGCGCTGATCACGTGGCTATCATGCACTGATCACGTGCTTCAGGAGGCAATAATCAAAGAGCTGAGCAGGCACTAATCACTTGGCTAAGAGGGCACTAATCACGGAGAGGAGCAGGAAATCGTCAAGGAGCTGAGCAAACTGTAATGAAGTGGTTAAGCAGACTCTAAACACGTGACGCAGCAGGCTCTACACCCGTGACTGAGCAGACACAATTTGGGCAGCTCAGCAGACACCAATGGTGCAGCTCAGCAGACACAAATGGTGCAGCTCAGCAGACACCAATCATGCAGCTCAGCAGGCAATACTCATGGAGCTGAGCAGGCAGGAATCACTCAGCTCAGCAGGCAAAGATCAAGGAGCTGAGCAGACTGCCATTAAGTGGCTAAGCAGACTAAACACGTGACTCAGCAGGCTTGACACCCGTGACTGAGCACACACGAATCTTGCAGCCCAGCAGACAATACTCCTGGAGCTGAGCAGGCAGGAATCACGCAGCTCAGCAGACAGTAATCAAGGAGCTGAGCAGGCACGAATCACGCAGCTCAGCAGGCAATAATCCTGGAGCTGAGCAAGCAGGAATCACGCAGCTCAGCAGGCAATAATCAAGAAGCAGAGCAGGCAGGAATCAGGCAGCTCAGCAGCCAATAAGCAAGAAGCTAGCAGTCAGGAATCGCGCAGCTCAGCAGGCAATAATCATGGAGCTGAGCTGGCAGGAATCACGCAACTCAGCAGGCAATACTCACGGACCTGAGCAGGCAGGAATCACGCAACTTAGCAGGCAATAATAATTGGAGCTGAAGGCTGTAATGAACTGGATAAGCAGACTCTAATCACGTGATTCAGCCGGCTCCTCTCTGGGGACTGAGCAGGCACTTATTATGCAGCTCAGCAAGCAAAAATCATGGAGCTGAGCAAGCAGGAATCACGCAGCTCAGCAGGCAATAATCATGGAGCTGAGCAAACAGGAATCACGCAGCTCAGCATGCAATAATCAAGAAGCTGAGCAGGCAGGAATCACGCAGCTCAGCAGGCAATAAATATGGAGCTGAGCAAGCAGGAATCACGCAGCTCAGCAGGCAATAATCAAGAAGCTGAGCAGGCAGGAATCACGCAGCTTAGCAGGCAATAATCATGGAGCTGAGCAGACTGTAATGAAGTGGCTAAGCAGACTCTAATCACGTCACTCAGCCGGCTCCTAACCCGGTCTTGAGCAGGCACTAATCACGCAGCTGAGCAGGGACTAATCACACAGCTGATCAGGCACGAGTCAGGCAGCTGAGCAGGGATTAAGCATGCAGCTGAGCAAGCGCTAATCCCTTGATTCAGCAGACCCTGATCACGTGACTGAGCAGGCCCTGATCACGTGGCTGAGCATGCACTGATCACGTGACTGAGCATGCACTGATCACGTGACTGAGAGGCACTGATCACGTGACTGAGAGGCACTGATCACGTGACTGAGCATGCACTGATCACGTGACTGAGAGGCACTGATCACGTGACTGAGAGGCGCTGATCACGTGACTGAGGGGCGCTGATCACGTGACTGAGAGGCGCTGATCACGTGGCTATCATGCACTGATCACGTGCTTCAGGAGGCAATAATCAAAGAGCTGAGCAGGCACTAATCACTTGGCTAAGAGGGCACTAATCACGGAGAGGAGCAGGAAATCGTCAAGGAGCTGAGCAAACTGTAATGAAGTGGTTAAGCAGACTCTAAACACGTGACGCAGCAGGCTCTACACCCGTGACTGAGCAGACACAATTTGGGCAGCTCAGCAGACACCAATGGTGCAGCTCAGCAGACACAAATGGTGCAGCTCAGCAGACACCAATCATGCAGCTCAGCAGGCAATACTCATGGAGCTGAGCAGGCAGGAATCACTCAGCTCAGCAGGCAAAGATCAAGGAGCTGAGCAGACTGCCATTAAGTGGCTAAGCAGACTCTAAACACGTGACTCAGCAGGCTTGACACCCGTGACTGAGCACACACGAATCTTGCAGCCCAGCAGACAATACTCCTGGAGCTGAGCAGGCAGGAATCACGCAGCTCAGCAGACAGTAATCAAGGAGCTGAGCAGGCACGAATCACGCAGCTCAGCAGGCAATAATCCTGGAGCTGAGCAAGCAGGAATCACGCAGCTCAGCAGGCAATAATCAAGAAGCAGAGCAGGCAGGAATCAGGCAGCTCAGCAGCCAATAAGCAAGAAGCTAGCAGTCAGGAATCGCGCAGCTCAGCAGGCAATAATCATGGAGCTGAGCTGGCAGGAATCACGCAACTCAGCAGGCAATACTCACGGACCTGAGCAGGCAGGAATCACGCAACTTAGCAGGCAATAATAATTGGAGCTGAAGGCTGTAATGAACTGGATAAGCAGACTCTAATCACGTGATTCAGCCGGCTCCTCTCTGGGGACTGAGCAGGCACTTATTATGCAGCTCAGCAAGCAAAAATCATGGAGCTGAGCAAGCAGGAATCACGCAGCTCAGCAGGCAATAATCATGGAGCTGAGCAAACAGGAATCACGCAGCTCAGCATGCAATAATCAAGAAGCTGAGCAGGCAGGAATCACGCAGCTCAGCAGGCAATAAATATGGAGCTGAGCAAGCAGGAATCACGCAGCTCAGCAGGCAATAATCAAGAAGCTGAGCAGGCAGGAATCACGCAGCTTAGCAGGCAATAATCATGGAGCTGAGCAGACTGTAATGAAGTGGCTAAGCAGACTCTAATCACGTCACTCAGCCGGCTCCTAACCCGGTCTTGAGCAGGCACTAATCACGCAGCTGAGCAGGGACTAATCACACAGCTGATCAGGCACGAGTCAGGCAGCTGAGCAGGGATTAAGCATGCAGCTGAGCAAGCGCTAATCCCTTGATTCAGCAGACCCTGATCACGTGACTGAGCAGGCCCTGATCACGTGGCTGAGCATGCACTGATCACGTGACTGAGCATGCACTGATCACGTGACTGAGAGGCACTGATCACGTGACTGAGAGGCACTGATCACGTGACTGAGCATGCACTGATCACGTGACTGAGAGGCACTGATCACGTGACTGAGAGGCGCTGATCACGTGACTGAGGGGCGCTGATCACGTGACTGAGAGGCGCTGATCACGTGGCTATCATGCACTGATCACGTGCTTCAGGAGGCAATAATCAAAGAGCTGAGCAGGCACTAATCACTTGGCTAAGAGGGCACTAATCACGGAGAGGAGCAGGAAATCGTCAAGGAGCTGAGCAAACTGTAATGAAGTGGTTAAGCAGACTCTAAACACGTGACGCAGCAGGCTCTACACCCGTGACTGAGCAGACACAATTTGGGCAGCTCAGCAGACACCAATGGTGCAGCTCAGCAGACACAAATGGTGCAGCTCAGCAGACACCAATCATGCAGCTCAGCAGGCAATACTCATGGAGCTGAGCAGGCAGGAATCACTCAGCTCAGCAGGCAAAGATCAAGGAGCTGAGCAGACTGCCATTAAGTGGCTAAGCAGACTCTAAACACGTGACTCAGCAGGCTTGACACCCGTGACTGAGCACACACGAATCTTGCAGCCCAGCAGACAATACTCCTGGAGCTGAGCAGGCAGGAATCACGCAGCTCAGCAGACAGTAATCAAGGAGCTGAGCAGGCACGAATCACGCAGCTCAGCAGGCAATAATCCTGGAGCTGAGCAAGCAGGAATCACGCAGCTCAGCAGGCAATAATCAAGAAGCAGAGCAGGCAGGAATCAGGCAGCTCAGCAGCCAATAAGCAAGAAGCTAGCAGTCAGGAATCGCGCAGCTCAGCAGGCAATAATCATGGAGCTGAGCTGGCAGGAATCACGCAACTCAGCAGGCAATACTCACGGACCTGAGCAGGCAGGAATCACGCAACTTAGCAGGCAATAATAATTGGAGCTGAAGGCTGTAATGAACTGGATAAGCAGACTCTAATCACGTGATTCAGCCGGCTCCTCTCTGGGGACTGAGCAGGCACTTATTATGCAGCTCAGCAAGCAAAAATCATGGAGCTGAGCAAGCAGGAATCACGCAGCTCAGCAGGCAATAATCATGGAGCTGAGCAAACAGGAATCACGCAGCTCAGCATGCAATAATCAAGAAGCTGAGCAGGCAGGAATCACGCAGCTCAGCAGGCAATAAATATGGAGCTGAGCAAGCAGGAATCACGCAGCTCAGCAGGCAATAATCAAGAAGCTGAGCAGGCAGGAATCACGCAGCTTAGCAGGCAATAATCATGGAGCTGAGCAGACTGTAATGAAGTGGCTAAGCAGACTCTAATCACGTCACTCAGCCGGCTCCTAACCCGGTCTTGAGCAGGCACTAATCACGCAGCTGAGCAGGGACTAATCACACAGCTGATCAGGCACGAGTCAGGCAGCTGAGCAGGGATTAAGCATGCAGCTGAGCAAGCGCTAATCCCTTGATTCAGCAGACCCTGATCACGTGACTGAGCAGGCCCTGATCACGTGGCTGAGCATGCACTGATCACGTGACTGAGCATGCACTGATCACGTGACTGAGATGCACTGATCACGTGACTGAGAGGCACTGATCACGTGACTGAGCATGCACTGATCACGTGACTGAGAGGCATTGATCACGTGACTGAGAGGCGCTGATCACGTGACTGAAGGGCGCTGATCACGTGACTGTGAGGCGCTGATCACGTGGCTATCATGCACTGATCACGTGCTTCAGGAGGCAATAATCAAAGAGCTGAGCAGGCACTAATCACTTGGCTAAGAGGGCACTAATCACGGAGAGGAGCAGGAAATCGTCAAGGAGCTGAGCAAACTGTAATGAAGTGGTTAAGCAGACTCTAAACACGTGACGCAGCAGGCTCTACACCCGTGACTGAGCAGACACAATTTGGGCAGCTCAGCAGACACCAATGGTGCAGCTCAGCAGACACAAATGGTGCAGCTCAGCAGACACCAATCATGCAGCTCAGCAGGCAATACTCATGGAGCTGAGCAGGCAGGAATCACTCAGCTCAGCAGGCAAAGATCAAGGAGCTGAGCAGACTGCCATTAAGTGGCTAAGCAGACTCTAAACACGTGACTCAGCAGGCTTGACACCCGTGACTGAGCACACACGAATCTTGCAGCCCAGCAGACAATACTCCTGGAGCTGAGCAGGCAGGAATCACGCAGCTCAGCAGACAGTAATCAAGGAGCTGAGCAGGCACGAATCACGCAGCTCAGCAGGCAATAATCCTGGAGCTGAGCAAGCAGGAATCACGCAGCTCAGCAGGCAATAATCAAGAAGCAGAGCAGGCAGGAATCAGGCAGCTCAGCAGCCAATAAGCAAGAAGCTAGCAGTCAGGAATCGCGCAGCTCAGCAGGCAATAATCATGGAGCTGAGCTGGCAGGAATCACGCAACTCAGCAGGCAATACTCACGGACCTGAGCAGGCAGGAATCACGCAACTTAGCAGGCAATAATAATTGGAGCTGAAGGCTGTAATGAACTGGATAAGCAGACTCTAATCACGTGATTCAGCCGGCTCCTCTCTGGGGACTGAGCAGGCACTTATTATGCAGCTCAGCAAGCAAAAATCATGGAGCTGAGCAAGCAGGAATCACGCAGCTCAGCAGGCAATAATCATGGAGCTGAGCAAACAGGAATCACGCAGCTCAGCATGCAATAATCAAGAAGCTGAGCAGGCAGGAATCACGCAGCTCAGCAGGCAATAAATATGGAGCTGAGCAAGCAGGAATCACGCAGCTCAGCAGGCAATAATCAAGAAGCTGAGCAGGCAGGAATCACGCAGCTTAGCAGGCAATAATCATGGAGCTGAGCAGACTGTAATGAAGTGGCTAAGCAGACTCTAATCACGTCACTCAGCCGGCTCCTAACCCGGTCTTGAGCAGGCACTAATCACGCAGCTGAGCAGGGACTAATCACACAGCTGATCAGGCACGAGTCAGGCAGCTGAGCAGGGATTAAGCATGCAGCTGAGCAAACGCTAATCCCTTGATTCAGCAGACCCTGATCACGTGACTGAGCAGGCCCTGATCACGTGGCTGAGCATGCACTGATCACGTGACTGAGCATGCACTGATCACGTGACTGAGAGGCACTGATCACGTGACTGAGAGGCACTGATCACGTGACTGAGCATGCACTGATCACGTGACTGAGAGGCACTGATCACGTGACTGAGAGGCGCTGATCACGTGACTGAGGGGCGCTGATCACGTGACTGAGAGGCGCTGATCACGTGGCTATCATGCACTGATCACGTGCTTCAGGAGGCAATAATCAAAGAGCTGAGCAGGCACTAATCACTTGGCTAAGAGGGCACTAATCACGGAGAGGAGCAGGAAATCGTCAAGGAGCTGAGCAAACTGTAATGAAGTGGTTAAGCAGACTCTAAACACGTGACGCAGCAGGCTCTACACCCGTGACTGAGCAGACACAATTTGGGCAGCTCAGCAGACACCAATGGTGCAGCTCAGCAGACACAAATGGTGCAGCTCAGCAGACACCAATCATGCAGCTCAGCAGGCAATACTCATGGAGCTGAGCAGGCAGGAATCACTCAGCTCAGC
This sequence comes from Bos javanicus, assembly GCF_032452875.1. Lineage (NCBI taxonomy): Eukaryota > Metazoa > Chordata > Mammalia > Artiodactyla > Bovidae > Bos > Bos javanicus. Next base: position 21,308 of record NW_026893932.1, on the reverse strand, counting down.
AGGCAAAGATCAAGGAGCTGAGCAGACTGCCATTAAGTGGCTAAGCAGACTCTAAACACGTGACTCAGCAGGCTTGACACCCGTGACTGAGCACACACGAATCTTGCAGCCCAGCAGACAATACTCCTGGAGCTGAGCAGGCAGGAATCACGCAGCTCAGCAGACAGTAATCAAGGAGCTGAGCAGGCACGAATCACGCAGCTCAGCAGGCAATAATCCTGGAGCTGAGCAAGCAGGAATCACGCAGCTCAGCAGGCAATAATCAAGAAGCAGAGCAGGCAGGAATCAGGCAGCTCAGCAGCCAATAAGCAAGAAGCTAGCAGTCAGGAATCGCGCAGCTCAGCAGGCAATAATCATGGAGCTGAGCTGGCAGGAATCACGCAACTCAGCAGGCAATACTCACGGACCTGAGCAGGCAGGAATCACGCAACTTAGCAGGCAATAATAATTGGAGCTGAAGGCTGTAATGAACTGGATAAGCAGACTCTAATCACGTGATTCAGCCGGCTCCTCTCTGGGGACTGAGCAGGCACTTATTATGCAGCTCAGCAAGCAAAAATCATGGAGCTGAGCAAGCAGGAATCACGCAGCTCAGCAGGCAATAATCAAGAAGCTGAGCAGGCAGGGCAGCTCAGCAGGCAATAAATATGGAGCTGAGCAAGCAGGAATCACGCAGCTCAGCAGGCAATAATCAAGAAGCTGAGCAGGCAGGAATCACGCAGCTTAGCAGGCAATAATCATGGAGCTGAGCAGACTGTAATGAAGTGGCTAAGCAGACTCTAATCACGTCACTCAGCCGGCTCCTAACCCGGTCTTGAGCAGGCACTAATCACGCAGCTGAGCAGGGACTAATCACACAGCTGATCAGGCACGAGTCAGGCAGCTGAGCAGGGATTAAGCATGCAGCTGAGCAAGCGCTAATCCCTTGATTCAGCAGACCCTGATCACGTGACTGAGCAGGCCCTGATCACGTGGCTGAGCATGCACTGATCACGTGACTGAGCATGCACTGATCACGTGACTGAGAGGCACTGATCACGTGACTGAGAGGCACTGATCACGTGACTGAGCATGCACTGATCACGTGACTGAGAGGCACTGATCACGTGACTGAGAGGCGCTGATCACGTGACTGAGGCGCTGATCACGTGACTGAGAGGCGCTGATCACGTGGCTATCATGCACTGATCACGTGCTTCAGGAGGCAATAATCAAAGAGCTGAGCAGGCACTAATCACTTGGCTAAGAGGGCACTAATCACGGAGAGGAGCAGGAAATCGTCAAGGAGCTGAGCAAACTGTAATGAAGTGGTTAAGCAGACTCTAAACACGTGACGCAGCAGGCTCTACACCCGTGACTGAGCAGACACAATTTGGGCAGCTCAGCAGACACCAATGGTGCAGCTCAGCAGACACAAATGGTGCAGCTCAGCAGACACCAATCATGCAGCTCAGCAGGCAATACTCATGGAGCTGAGCAGGCAGGAATCACTCAGCTCAGCAGGCAAAGATCAAGGAGCTGAGCAGACTGCCATTAAGTGGCTAAGCAGACTCTAAACACGTGACTCAGCAGGCTTGACACCCGTGACTGAGCACACACGAATCTTGCAGCCCAGCAGACAATACTCCTGGAGCTGAGCAGGCAGGAATCACGCAGCTCAGCAGACAGTAATCAAGGAGCTGAGCAGGCACGAATCACGCAGCTCAGCAGGCAATAATCCTGGAGCTGAGCAAGCAGGAATCACGCAGCTCAGCAGGCAATAATCAAGAAGCAGAGCAGGCAGGAATCAGGCAGCTCAGCAGCCAATAAGCAAGAAGCTAGCAGTCAGGAATCGCGCAGCTCAGCAGGCAATAATCATGGAGCTGAGCTGGCAGGAATCACGCAACTCAGCAGGCAATACTCACGGACCTGAGCAGGCAGGAATCACGCAACTTAGCAGGCAATAATAATTGGAGCTGAAGGCTGTAATGAACTGGATAAGCAGACTCTAATCACGTGATTCAGCCGGCTCCTCTCTGGGGACTGAGCAGGCACTTATTATGCAGCTCAGCAAGCAAAAATCATGGAGCTGAGCAAGCAGGAATCACGCAGCTCAGCAGGCAATAATCATGGAGCTGAGCAAACAGGAATCACGCAGCTCAGCATGCAATAATCAAGAAGCTGAGCAGGCAGGAATCACGCAGCTCAGCAGGCAATAAATATGGAGCTGAGCAAGCAGGAATCACGCAGCTCAGCAGGCAATAATCAAGAAGCTGAGCAGGCAGGAATCACGCAGCTTAGCAGGCAATAATCATGGAGCTGAGCAGACTGTAATGAAGTGGCTAAGCAGACTCTAATCACGTCACTCAGCCGGCTCCTAACCCGGTCTTGAGCAGGCACTAATCACGCAGCTGAGCAGGGACTAATCACACAGCTGATCAGGCACGAGTCAGGCAGCTGAGCAGGGATTAAGCATGCAGCTGAGCAAGCGCTAATCCCTTGATTCAGCAGACCCTGATCACGTGACTGAGCAGGCCCTGATCACGTGGCTGAGCATGCACTGATCACGTGACTGAGCATGCACTGATCACGTGACTGAGAGGCACTGATCACGTGACTGAGAGGCACTGATCACGTGACTGAGCATGCACTGATCACGTGACTGAGAGGCGCTGATCACGTGACTGAGGGGCGCTGATCACGTGACTGAGAGGCGCTGATCACGTGGCTATCATGCACTGATCACGTGCTTCAGGAGGCAATAATCAAAGAGCTGAGCAGGCACTAATCACTTGGCTAAGAGGGCACTAATCACGGAGAGGAGCAGGAAATCGTCAAGGAGCTGAGCAAACTGTAATGAAGTGGTTAAGCAGACTCTAAACACGTGACGCAGCAGGCTCTACACCCGTGACTGAGCAGACACAATTTGGGCAGCTCAGCAGACACCAATAGTGCAGCTCAGCAGACACAAATGGTGCAGCTCAGCAGACACCAATCATGCAGCTCAGCAGGCAATACTCATGGAGCTGAGCAGGCAGGAATCACTCAGCTCAGCAGGCAAAGATCAAGGAGCTGAGCAGACTGCCATTAAGTGGCTAAGCAGACTCTAAACACGTGACTCAGCAGGCTTGACACCCGTGACTGAGCACACACGAATCTTGCAGCCCAGCAGACAATACTCCTGGAGCTGAGCAGGCAGGAATCACGCAGCTCAGCAGACAGTAATCAAGGAGCTGAGCAGGCACGAATCACGCAGCTCAGCAGGCAATAATCCTGGAGCTGAGCAAGCAGGAATCACGCAGCTCAGCAGGCAATAATCAAGAAGCAGAGCAGGCAGGAATCAGGCAGCTCAGCAGCCAATAAGCAAGAAGCTAGCAGTCAGGAATCGCGCAGCTCAGCAGGCAATAATCATGGAGCTGAGCTGGCAGGAATCACGCAACTCAGCAGGCAATACTCACGGACCTGAGCAGGCAGGAATCACGCAACTTAGCAGGCAATAATAATTGGAGCTGAAGGCTGTAATGAACTGGATAAGCAGACTCTAATCACGTGATTCAGCCGGCTCCTCTCTGGGGACTGAGCAGGCACTTATTATGCAGCTCAGCAAGCAAAAATCATGGAGCTGAGCAAGCAGGAATCACGCAGCTCAGCAGGCAATAATCATGGAGCTGAGCAAACAGGAATCACGCAGCTCAGCATGCAATAATCAAGAAGCTGAGCAGGCAGGAATCACGCAGCTCAGCAGGCAATAAATATGGAGCTGAGCAAGCAGGAATCACGCAGCTCAGCAGGCAATAATCAAGAAGCTGAGCAGGCAGGAATCACGCAGCTTAGCAGGCAATAATCATGGAGCTGAGCAGACTGTAATGAAGTGGCTAAGCAGACTCTAATCACGTCACTCAGCCGGCTCCTAACCCGGTCTTGAGCAGGCACTAATCACGCAGCTGAGCAGGGACTAATCACACAGCTGATCAGGCACGAGTCAGGCAGCTGAGCAGGGATTAAGCATGCAGCTGAGCAAGCGCTAATCCCTTGATTCAGCAGACCCTGATCACGTGACTGAGCAGGCCCTGATCACGTGGCTGAGCATGCACTGATCACGTGACTGAGCATGCACTGATCACGTGACTGAGAGGCACTGATCACGTGACTGAGAGGCACTGATCACGTGACTGAGCATGCACTGATCACGTGACTGAGAGGCACTGATCACGTGACTGAGAGGCGCTGATCACGTGACTGAGGGGCGCTGATCACGTGACTGAGAGGCGCTGATCACGTGGCTATCATGCACTGATCACGTGCTTCAGGAGGCAATAATCAAAGAGCTGAGCAGGCACTAATCACTTGGCTAAGAGGGCACTAATCACGGAGAGGAGCAGGAAATCGTCAAGGAGCTGAGCAAACTGTAATGAAGTGGTTAAGCAGACTCTAAACACGTGACGCAGCAGGCTCTACACCCGTGACTGAGCAGACACAATTTGGGCAGCTCAGCAGACACCAATGGTGCAGCTCAGCAGACACAAATGGTGCAGCTCAGCAGACACCAATCATGCAGCTCAGCAGGCAATACTCATGGAGCTGAGCAGGCAGGAATCACTCAGCTCAGCAGGCAAAGATCAAGGAGCTGAGCAGACTGCCATTAAGTGGCTAAGCAGACTCTAAACACGTGACTCAGCAGGCTTGACACCCGTGACTGAGCACACACGAATCTTGCAGCCCAGCAGACAATACTCCTGGAGCTGAGCAGGCAGGAATCACGCAGCTCAGCAGACAGTAATCAAGGAGCTGAGCAGGCACGAATCACGCAGCTCAGCAGGCAATAATCCTGGAGCTGAGCAAGCAGGAATCACGCAGCTCAGCAGGCAATAATCAAGAAGCAGAGCAGGCAGGAATCAGGCAGCTCAGCAGCCAATAAGCAAGAAGCTAGCAGTCAGGAATCGCGCAGCTCAGCAGGCAATAATCATGGAGCTGAGCTGGCAGGAATCACGCAACTCAGCAGGCAATACTCACGGACCTGAGCAGGCAGGAATCACGCAACTTAGCAGGCAATAATAATTGGAGCTGAAGGCTGTAATGAACTGGATAAGCAGACTCTAATCACGTGATTCAGCCGGCTCCTCTCTGGGGACTGAGCAGGCACTTATTATGCAGCTCAGCAAGCAAAAATCATGGAGCTGAGCAAGCAGGAATCACGCAGCTCAGCAGGCAATAATCATGGAGCTGAGCAAACAGGAATCACGCAGCTCAGCATGCAATAATCAAGAAGCTGAGCAGGCAGGAATCACGCAGCTCAGCAGGCAATAAATATGGAGCTGAGCAAGCAGGAATCACGCAGCTCAGCAGGCAATAATCAAGAAGCTGAGCAGGCAGGAATCACGCAGCTTAGCAGGCAATAATCATGGAGCTGAGCAGACTGTAATGAAGTGGCTAAGCAGACTCTAATCACGTCACTCAGCCGGCTCCTAACCCGGTCTTGAGCAGGCACTAATCACGCAGCTGAGCAGGGACTAATCACACAGCTGATCAGGCACGAGTCAGGCAGCTGAGCAGGGATTAAGCATGCAGCTGAGCAAGCGCTAATCCCTTGATTCAGCAGACCCTGATCACGTGACTGAGCAGGCCCTGATCACGTGGCTGAGCATGCACTGATCACGTGACTGAGCATGCACTGATCACGTGACTGAGAGGCACTGATCACGTGACTGAGAGGCACTGATCACGTGACTGAGCATGCACTGATCACGTGACTGAGAGGCACTGATCACGTGACTGAGAGGCGCTGATCACGTGACTGAGGGGCGCTGATCACGTGACTGAGAGGCGCTGATCACGTGGCTATCATGCACTGATCACGTGCTTCAGGAGGCAATAATCAAAGAGCTGAGCAGGCACTAATCACTTGGCTAAGAGGGCACTAATCACGGAGAGGAGCAGGAAATCGTCAAGGAGCTGAGCAAACTGTAATGAAGTGGTTAAGCAGACTCTAAACACGTGACGCAGCAGGCTCTACACCCGTGACTGAGCAGACACAATTTGGGCAGCTCAGCAGACACCAATGGTGCAGCTCAGCAGACACAAATGGTGCAGCTCAGCAGACACCAATCATGCAGCTCAGCAGGCAATACTCATGGAGCTGAGCAGGCAGGAATCACTCAGCTCAGCAGGCAAAGATCAAGGAGCTGAGCAGACTGCCATTAAGTGGCTAAGCAGACTCTAAACACGTGACTCAGCAGGCTTGACACCCGTGACTGAGCACACACGAATCTTGCAGCCCAGCAGACAATACTCCTGGAGCTGAGCAGGCAGGAATCACGCAGCTCAGCAGACAGTAATCAAGGAGCTGAGCAGGCACGAATCACGCAGCTCAGCAGGCAATAATCCTGGAGCTGAGCAAGCAGGAATCACGCAGCTCAGCAGGCAATAATCAAGAAGCAGAGCAGGCAGGAATCAGGCAGCTCAGCAGCCAATAAGCAAGAAGCTAGCAGTCAGGAATCGCGCAGCTCAGCAGGCAATAATCATGGAGCTGAGCTGGCAGGAATCACGCAACTCAGCAGGCAATACTCACGGACCTGAGCAGGCAGGAATCACGCAACTTAACAGGCAATAATAATTGGAGCTGAAGGCTGTAATGAACTGGATAAGCAGACTCTAATCACGTGATTCAGCCGGCTCCTCTCTGGGGACTGAGCAGGCACTTATTATGCAGCTCAGCAAGCAAAAATCATGGAGCTGAGCAAGCAGGAATCACGCAGCTCAGCAGGCAATAATCATGGAGCTGAGCAAACAGGAATCACGCAGCTCAGCATGCAATAATCAAGAAGCTGAGCAGGCAGGAATCACGCAGCTCAGCAGGCAATAAATATGGAGCTGAGCAAGCAGGAATCACGCAGCTCAGCAGGCAATAATCAAGAAGCTGAGCAGGCAGGAATCACGCAGCTTAGCAGGCAATAATCATGGAGCTGAGCAGACTGTAATGAAGTGGCTAAGCAGACTCTAATCACGTCACTCAGCCGGCTCCTAACCCGGTCTTGAGCAGGCACTAATCACGCAGCTGAGCAGGGACTAATCACACAGCTGATCAGGCACGAGTCAGGCAGCTGAGCAGGGATTAAGCATGCAGCTGAGCAAGCGCTAATCCCTTGATTCAGCAGACCCTGATCACGTGACTGAGCAGGCCCTGATCACGTGGCTGAGCATGCACTGATCACGTGACTGAGCATGCACTGATCACGTGACTGAGAGGCACTGATCACGTGACTGAGAGGCACTGATCACGTGACTGAGCATGCACTGATCACGTGACTGAGAGGCACTGATCACGTGACTGAGAGGCGCTGATCACGTGACTGAGGGGCGCTGATCACGTGACTGAGAGGCGCTGATCACGTGGCTATCATGCACTGATCACGTGCTTCAGGAGGCAATAATCAAAGAGCTGAGCAGGCACTAATCACTTGGCTAAGAGGGCACTAATCACGGAGAGGAGCAGGAAATCGTCAAGGAGCTGAGCAAACTGTAATGAAGTGGTTAAGCAGACTCTAAACACGTGACGCAGCAGGCTCTACACCCGTGACTGAGCAGACACAATTTGGGCAGCTCAGCAGACACCAATGGTGCAGCTCAGCAGACACAAATGGTGCAGCTCAGCAGACACCAATCATGCAGCTCAGCAGGCAATACTCATGGAGCTGAGCAGGCAGGAATCACTCAGCTCAGCAGGCAAAGATCAAGGAGCTGAGCAGACTGCCATTAAGTGGCTAAGCAGACTCTAAACACGTGACTCAGCAGGCTTGACACCCGTGACTGAGCACACACGAATCTTGCAGCCCAGCAGACAATACTCCTGGAGCTGAGCAGGCAGGAATCACGCAGCTCAGCAGACAGTAATCAAGGAGCTGAGCAGGCACGAATCACGCAGCTCAGCAGGCAATAATCCTGGAGCTGAGCAAGCAGGAATCACGCAGCTCAGCAGGCAATAATCAAGAAGCAGAGCAGGCAGGAATCAGGCAGCTCAGCAGCCAATAAGCAAGAAGCTAGCAGTCAGGAATCGCGCAGCTCAGCAGGCAATAATCATGGAGCTGAGCTGGCAGGAATCACGCAACTCAGCAGGCAATACTCACGGACCTGAGCAGGCAGGAATCACGCAACTTAGCAGGCAATAATAATTGGAGCTGAAGGCTGTAATGAACTGGATAAGCAGACTCTAATCACGTGATTCAGCCGGCTCCTCTCTGGGGACTGAGCAGGCACTTATTATGCAGCTCAGCAAGCAAAAATCATGGAGCTGAGCAAGCAGGAATCACGCAGCTCAGCAGGCAATAATCATGGAGCTGAGCAAACAGGAATCACGCAGCTCAGCATGCAATAATCAAGAAGCTGAGCAGGCAGGAATCACGCAGCTCAGCAGGCAATAAATATGGAGCTGAGCAAGCAGGAATCACGCAGCTCAGCAGGCAATAATCAAGAAGCTGAGCAGGCAGGAATCACGCAGCTTAGCAGGCAATAATCATGGAGCTGAGCAGACTGTAATGAAGTGGCTAAGCAGACTCTAATCACGTCACTCAGCCGGCTCCTAACCCGGTCTTGAGCAGGCACTAATCACGCAGCTGAGCAGGGACTAATCACACAGCTGATCAGGCACGAGTCAGGCAGCTGAGCAGGGATTAAGCATGCAGCTGAGCAAGCGCTAATCCCTTGATTCAGCAGACCCTGATCACGTGACTGAGCAGGCCCTGATCACGTGGCTGAGCATGCACTGATCACGTGACTGAGCATGCACTGATCACGTGACTGAGAGGCACTGATCACGTGACTGAGAGGCACTGATCACGTGACTGAGCATGCACTGATCACGTGACTGAGAGGCACTGATCACGTGACTGAGAGGCGCTGATCACGTGACTGAGGGGCGCTGATCACGTGACTGAGAGGCGCTGATCACGTGGCTATCATGCACTGATCACGTGCTTCAGGAGGCAATAATCAAAGAGCTGAGCAGGCACTAATCACTTGGCTAAGAGGGCACTAATCACGGAGAGGAGCAGGAAATCGTCAAGGAGCTGAGCAAACTGTAATGAAGTGGTTAAGCAGACTCTAAACACGTGACGCAGCAGGCTCTACACCCGTGACTGAGCAGACACAATTTGGGCAGCTCAGCAGACACCAATGGTGCAGCTCAGCAGACACAAATGGTGCAGCTCAGCAGACACCAATCATGCAGCTCAGCAGGCAATACTCATGGAGCTGAGCAGGCAGGAATCACTCAGCTCAGCAGGCAAAGATCAAGGAGCTGAGCAGACTGCCATTAAGTGGCTAAGCAGACTCTAAACACGTGACTCAGCAGGCTTGACACCCGTGACTGAGCACACACGAATCTTGCAGCCCAGCAGACAATACTCCTGGAGCTGAGCAGGCAGGAATCACGCAGCTCAGCAGACAGTAATCAAGGAGCTGAGCAGGCACGAATCACGCAGCTCAGCAGGCAATAATCCTGGAGCTGAGCAAGCAGGAATCACGCAGCTCAGCAGGCAATAATCAAGAAGCAGAGCAGGCAGGAATCAGGCAGCTCAGCAGCCAATAAGCAAGAAGCTAGCAGTCAGGAATCGCGCAGCTCAGCAGGCAATAATCATGGAGCTGAGCTGGCAGGAATCACGCAACTCAGCAGGCAATACTCACGGACCTGAGCAGGCAGGAATCACGCAACTTAGCAGGCAATAATTGGAGCTGAAGGCTGTAATGAACTGGATAAGCAGACTCTAATCACGTGATTCAGCCGGCTCCTCTCTGGGGACTGAGCAGGCACTTATTATGCAGCTCAGCAAGCAAAAATCATGGAGCTGAGCAAGCAGGAATCACGCAGCTCAGCAGGCAATAATCATGGAGCTGAGCAAACAGGAATCACGCAGCTCAGCATGCAATAATCAAGAAGCTGAGCAGCAAGCAGGAATCACGCAGCTCAGCAGGCAATAATCAAGAAGCTGAGCAGGCAGGAATCACGCAGCTTAGCAGGCAATAATCATGGAGCTGAGCAGACTGTAATGAAGTGGCTAAGCAGACTCTAATCACGTCACTCAGCCGGCTCCTAACCCGGTCTTGAGCAGGCACTAATCACGCAGCTGAGCAGGGACTAATCACACAGCTGATCAGGCACGAGTCAGGCAGCTGAGCAGGGATTAAGCATGCAGCTGAGCAAGCGCTAATCCCTTGATTCAGCAGACCCTGATCACGTGACTGAGCAGGCCCTGATCACGTGGCTGAGCATGCACTGATCACGTGACTGAGCATGCACTGATCACGTGACTGAGAGGCACTGATCACGTGACTGAGAGGCACTGATCACGTGACTGAGCATGCACTGATCACGTGACTGAGAGGCACTGATCACGTGACTGAGAGGCGCTGATCACGTGACTGAGGGGCGCTGATCACGTGACTGAGAGGCGCTGATCACGTGGCTATCATGCACTGATCACGTGCTTCAGGAGGCAATAATCAAAGAGCTGAGCAGGCACTAATCACTTGGCTAAGAGGGCACTAATCACGGAGAGGAGCAGGAAATCGTCAAGGAGCTGAGCAAACTGTAATGAAGTGGTTAAGCAGACTCTAAACACGTGACGCAGCAGGCTCTACACCCGTGACTGAGCAGACACAATTTGGGCAGCTCAGCAGACACCAATGGTGCAGCTCAGCAGACACAAATGGTGCAGCTCAGCAGACACCAATCATGCAGCTCAGCAGGCAATACTCATGGAGCTGAGCAGGCAGGAATCACTCAGCTCAGCAGGCAAAGATCAAGGAGCTGAGCAGACTGCCATTAAGTGGCTAAGCAGACTTAAACACGTGACTCAGCAGGCTTGACACCCGTGACTGAGCACACACGAATCTTGCAGCCCAGCAGACAATACTCCTGGAGCTGAGCAGGCAGGAATCACGCAGCTCAGCAGACAGTAATCAAGGAGCTGAGCAGGCACGAATCACGCAGCTCAGCAGGCAATAATCCTGGAGCTGAGCAAGCAGGAATCACGCAGCTCAGCAGGCAATAATCAAGAAGCAGAGCAGGCAGGAATCAGGCAGCTCAGCAGCCAATAAGCAAGAAGCTAGCAGTCAGGAATCGCGCAGCTCAGCAGGCAATAATCATGGAGCTGAGCTGGCAGGAATCACGCAACTCAGCAGGCAATACTCACGGACCTGAGCAGGCAGGAATCACGCAACTTAGCAGGCAATAATAATTGGAGCTGAAGGCTGTAATGAACTGGATAAGCAGACTCTAATCACGTGATTCAGCCGGCTCCTCTCTGGGGACTGAGCAGGCACTTATTATGCAGCTCAGCAAGCAAAAATCATGGAGCTGAGCAAGCAGGAATCACGCAGCTCAGCAGGCAATAATCATGGAGCTGAGCAAACAGGAATCACGCAGCTCAGCATGCAATAATCAAGAAGCTGAGCAGGCAGGAATCACGCAGCTCAGCAGGCAATAAATATGGAGCTGAGCAAGCAGGAATCACGCAGCTCAGCAGGCAATAATCAAGAAGCTGAGCAGGCAGGAATCACGCAGCTTAGCAGGCAATAATCATGGAGCTGAGCAGACTGTAATGAAGTGGCTAAGCAGACTCTAATCACGTCACTCAGCCGGCTCCTAACCCGGTCTTGAGCAGGCACTAATCACGCAGCTGAGCAGGGACTAATCACACAGCTGATCAGGCACGAGTCAGGCAGCTGAGCAGGGATTAAGCATGCAGCTGAGCAAGCGCTAATCCCTTGATTCAGCAGACCCTGATCACGTGACTGAGCAGGCCCTGATCACGTGGCTGAGCATGCACTGATCACGTGACTGAGCATGCACTGATCACGTGACTGAGAGGCACTGATCACGTGACTGAGAGGCACTGATCACGTGACTGAGCATGCACTGATCACGTGACTGAGAGGCACTGATCACGTGACTGAGAGGCGCTGATCACGTGACTGAGGGGCGCTGATCACGTGACTGAGAGGCGCTGATCACGTGGCTATCATGCACTGATCACGTGCTTCAGGAGGCAATAATCAAAGAGCTGAGCAGGCACTAATCACTTGGCTAAGAGGGCACTAATCACGGAGAGGAGCAGGAAATCGTCAAGGAGCTGAGCAAACTGTAATGAAGTGGTTAAGCAGACTCTAAACACGTGACGCAGCAGGCTCTACACCCGTGACTGAGCAGACACAATTTGGGCAGCTCAGCAGACACCAATGGTGCAGCTCAGCAGACACAAATGGTGCAGCTCAGCAGACACCAATCATGCAGCTCAGCAGGCAATACTCATGGAGCTGAGCAGGCAGGAATCACTCAGCTCAGCAGGCAAAGATCAAGGAGCTGAGCAGACTGCCATTAAGTGGCTAAGCAGACTTAAACACGTGACTCAGCAGGCTTGACACCCGTGACTGAGCACACACGAATCTTGCAGCCCAGCAGACAATACTCCTGGAGCTGAGCAGGCAGGAATCACGCAGCTCAGCAGACAGTAATCAAGGAGCTGAGCAGGCACGAATCACGCAGCTCAGCAGGCAATAATCCTGGAGCTGAGCAAGCAGGAATCACGCAGCTCAGCAGGCAATAATCAAGAAGCAGAGCAGGCAGGAATCAGGCAGCTCAGCAGCCAATAAGCAAGAAGCTAGCAGTCAGGAATCGCGCAGCTCAGCAGGCAATAATCATGGAGCTGAGCTGGCAGGAATCACGCAACTCAGCAGGCAATACTCACGGACCTGAGCAGGCAGGAATCACGCAACTTAGCAGGCAATAATAATTGGAGCTGAAGGCTGTAATGAACTGGATAAGCAGACTCTAATCACGTGATTCAGCCGGCTCCTCTCTGGGGACTGAGCAGGCACTTATTATGCAGCTCAGCAAGCAAAAATCATGGAGCTGAGCAAGCAGGAATCACGCAGCTCAGCAGGCAATAATCATGGAGCTGAGCAAACAGGAATCACGCAGCTCAGCATGCAATAATCAAGAAGCTGAGCAGGCAGGAATCACGCAGCTCAGCAGGCAATAATCAAGAAGCTGAGCAGGCAGGAATCACGCAGCTTAGCAGGCAATAATCATGGAGCTGAGCAGACTGTAATGAAGTGGCTAAGCAGACTCTAATCACGTCACTCAGCCGGCTCCTAACCCGGTCTTGAGCAGGCACTAATCACGCAGCTGAGCAGGGACTAATCACACAGCTGATCAGGCACGAGTCAGGCAGCTGAGCAGGGATTAAGCATGCAGCTGAGCAAGCGCTAATCCCTTGATTCAGCAGACCCTGATCACGTGACTGAGCAGGCCCTGATCACGTGGCTGAGCATGCACTGATCACGTGACTGAGCATGCACTGATCACGTGACTGAGAGGCACTGATCACGTGACTGAGAGGCACTGATCACGTGACTGAGCATGCACTGATCACGTGACTGAGAGGCACTGATCACGTGACTGAGAGGCGCTGATCACGTGACTGAGGGGCGCTGATCACGTGACTGAGAGGCGCTGATCACGTGGCTATCATGCACTGATCACGTGCTTCAGGAGGCAATAATCAAAGAGCTGAGCAGGCACTAATCACTTGGCTAAGAGGGCACTAATCACGGAGAGGAGCAGGAAATCGTCAAGGAGCTGAGCAAACTGTAATGAAGTGGTTAAGCAGACTCTAAACACGTGACGCAGCAGGCTCTACACCCGTGACTGAGCAGACACAATTTGGGCAGCTCAGCAGACACCAATGGTGCAGCTCAGCAGACACAAATGGTGCAGCTCAGCAGACACCAATCATGCAGCTCAGCAGGCAATACTCATGGAGCTGAGCAGGCAGGAATCACTCAGCTCAGCAGGCAAAGATCAAGGAGCTGAGCAGACTGCCATTAAGTGGCTAAGCAGACTCTAAACACGTGACTCAGCAGGCTTGACACCCGTGACTGAGCACACACGAATCTTGCAGCCCAGCAGACAATACTCCTGGAGCTGAGCAGGCAGGAATCACGCAGCTCAGCAGACAGTAATCAAGGAGCTGAGCAGGCACGAATCACGCAGCTCAGCAGGCAATAATCCTGGAGCTGAGCAAGCAGGAATCACGCAGCTCAGCAGGCAATAATCAAGAAGCAGAGCAGGCAGGAATCAGGCAGCTCAGCAGCCAATAAGCAAGAAGCTAGCAGTCAGGAATCGCGCAGCTCAGCAGGCAATAATCATGGAGCTGAGCTGGCAGGAATCACGCAACTCAGCAGGCAATACTCACGGACCTGAGCAGGCAGGAATCACGCAACTTAGCAGGCAATAATAATTGGAGCTGAAGGCTGTAATGAACTGGATAAGCAGACTCTAATCACGTGATTCAGCCGGCTCCTCTCTGGGGACTGAGCAGGCACTTATTATGCAGCTCAGCAAGCAAAAATCATGGAGCTGAGCAAGCAGGAATCACGCAGCTCAGCAGGCAATAATCATGGAGCTGAGCAAACAGGAATCACGCAGCTCAGCATGCAATAATCAAGAAGCTGAGCAGGCAGGAATCACGCAGCTCAGCAGGCAATAAATATGGAGCTGAGCAAGCAGGAATCACGCAGCTCAGCAGGCAATAATCAAGAAGCTGAGCAGGCAGGAATCACGCAGCTTAGCAGGCAATAATCATGGAGCTGAGCAGACTGTAATGAAGTGGCTAAGCAGACTCTAATCACGTCACTCAGCCGGCTCCTAACCCGGTCTTGAGCAGGCACTAATCACGCAGCTGAGCAGGGACTAATCACACAGCTGATCAGGCACGAGTCAGGCAGCTGAGCAGGGATTAAGCATGCAGCTGAGCAAGCGCTAATCCCTTGATTCAGCAGACCCTGATCACGTGACTGAGCAGGCCCTGATCACGTGGCTGAGCATGCACTGATCACGTGACTGAGCATGCACTGATCACGTGACTGAGAGGCACTGATCACGTGACTGAGAGGCACTGATCACGTGACTGAGCATGCACTGATCACGTGACTGAGAGGCACTGATCACGTGACTGAGAGGCGCTGATCACGTGACTGAGGGGCGCTGATCACGTGACTGAGAGGCGCTGATCACGTGGCTATCATGCACTGATCACGTGCTTCAGGAGGCAATAATCAAAGAGCTGAGCAGGCACTAATCACTTGGCTAAGAGGGCACTAATCACGGAGAGGAGCAGGAAATCGTCAAGGAGCTGAGCAAACTGTAATGAAGTGGTTAAGCAGACTCTAAACACGTGACGCAGCAGGCTCTACACCCGTGACTGAGCAGACACAATTTGGGCAGCTCAGCAGACACCAATGGTGCAGCTCAGCAGACACAAATGGTGCAGCTCAGCAGACACCAATCATGCAGCTCAGCAGGCAATACTCATGGAGCTGAGCAGGCAGGAATCACTCAGCTCAGCAGGCAAAGATCAAGGAGCTGAGCAGACTGCCATTAAGTGGCTAAGCAGACTCTAAACACGTGACTCAGCAGGCTTGACACCCGTGACTGAGCACACACGAATCTTGCAGCCCAGCAGACAATACTCCTGGAGCTGAGCAGGCAGGAATCACGCAGCTCAGCAGACAGTAATCAAGGAGCTGAGCAGGCACGAATCACGCAGCTCAGCAGGCAATAATCCTGGAGCTGAGCAAGCAGGAATCACGCAGCTCAGCAGGCAATAATCAAGAAGCAGAGCAGGCAGGAATCAGGCAGCTCAGCAGCCAATAAGCAAGAAGCTAGCAGTCAGGAATCGCGCAGCTCAGCAGGCAATAATCATGGAGCTGAGCTGGCAGGAATCACGCAACTCAGCAGGCAATACTCACGGACCTGAGCAGGCAGGAATCACGCAACTTAGCAGGCAATAATAATTGGAGCTGAAGGCTGTAATGAACTGGATAAGCAGACTCTAATCACGTGATTCAGCCGGCTCCTCTCTGGGGACTGAGCAGGCACTTATTATGCAGCTCAGCAAGCAAAAATCATGGAGCTGAGCAAGCAGGAATCACGCAGCTCAGCAGGCAATAATCATGGAGCTGAGCAAACAGGAATCACGCAGCTCAGCATGCAATAATCAAGAAGCTGAGCAGGCAGGAATCACGCAGCTCAGCAGGCAATAAATATGGAGCTGAGCAAGCAGGAATCACGCAGCTCAGCAGGCAATAATCAAGAAGCTGAGCAGGCAGGAATCACGCAGCTTAGCAGGCAATAATCATGGAGCTGAGCAGACTGTAATGAAGTGGCTAAGCAGACTCTAATCACGTCACTCAGCCGGCTCCTAACCCGGTCTTGAGCAGGCACTAATCACGCAGCTGAGCAGGGACTAATCACACAGCTGATCAGGCACGAGTCAGGCAGCTGAGCAGGGATTAAGCATGCAGCTGAGCAAGCGCTAATCCCTTGATTCAGCAGACCCTGATCACGTGACTGAGCAGGCCCTGATCACGTGGCTGAGCATGCACTGATCACGTGACTGAGCATGCACTGATCACGTGACTGAGAGGCACTGATCACGTGACTGAGGCACTGATCACGTGACTGAGCATGCACTGATCACGTGACTGAGAGGCACTGATCACGTGACTGAGAGGCGCTGATCACGTGACTGAGGGGCGCTGATCACGTGACTGAGAGGCGCTGATCACGTGGCTATCATGCACTGATCACGTGCTTCAGGAGGCAATAATCAAAGAGCTGAGCAGGCACTAATCACTTGGCTAAGAGGGCACTAATCACGGAGAGGAGCAGGAAATCGTCAAGGAGCTGAGCAAACTGTAATGAAGTGGTTAAGCAGACTCTAAACACGTGACGCAGCAGGCTCTACACCCGTGACTGAGCAGACACAATTTGGGCAGCTCAGCAGACACCAATGGTGCAGCTCAGCAGACACAAATGGTGCAGCTCAGCAGACACCAATCATGCAGCTCAGCAGGCAATACTCATGGAGCTGAGCAGGCAGGAATCACTCAGCTCAGCAGGCAAAGATCAAGGAGCTGAGCAGACTGCCATTAAGTGGCTAAGCAGACTCTAAACACGTGACTCAGCAGGCTTGACACCCGTGACTGAGCACACACGAATCTTGCAGCCCAGCAGACAATACTCCTGGAGCTGAGCAGGCAGGAATCACGCAGCTCAGCAGACAGTAATCAAGGAGCTGAGCAGGCACGAATCACGCAGCTCAGCAGGCAATAATCCTGGAGCTGAGCAAGCAGGAATCACGCAGCTCAGCAGGCAATAATCAAGAAGCAGAGCAGGCAGGAATCAGGCAGCTCAGCAGCCAATAAGCAAGAAGCTAGCAGTCAGGAATCGCGCAGCTCAGCAGGCAATAATCATGGAGCTGAGCTGGCAGGAATCACGCAACTCAGCAGGCAATACTCACGGACCTGAGCAGGCAGGAATCACGCAACTTAGCAGGCAATAATAATTGGAGCTGAAGGCTGTAATGAACTGGATAAGCAGACTCTAATCACGTGATTCAGCCGGCTCCTCTCTGGGGACTGAGCAGGCACTTATTATGCAGCTCAGCAAGCAAAAATCATGGAGCTGAGCAAGCAGGAATCACGCAGCTCAGCAGGCAATAATCATGGAGCTGAGCAAACAGGAATCACGCAGCTCAGCATGCAATAATCAAGAAGCTGGAGCTGAGCAAGCAGGAATCACGCAGCTCAGCAGGCAATAATCAAGAAGCTGAGCAGGCAGGAATCACGCAGCTTAGCAGGCAATAATCATGGAGCTGAGCAGACTGTAATGAAGTGGCTAAGCAGACTCTAATCACGTCACTCAGCCGGCTCCTAACCCGGTCTTGAGCAGGCACTAATCACGCAGCTGAGCAGGGACTAATCACACAGCTGATCAGGCACGAGTCAGGCAGCTGAGCAGGGATTAAGCATGCAGCTGAGCAAGCGCTAATCCCTTGATTCAGCAGACCCTGATCACGTGACTGAGCAGGCCCTGATCACGTGGCTGAGCATGCACTGATCACGTGACTGAGCATGCACTGATCACGTGACTGAGAGGCACTGATCACGTGACTGAGAGGCACTGATCACGTGACTGAGCATGCACTGATCACGTGACTGAGAGGCACTGATCACGTGACTGAGAGGCGCTGATCACGTGACTGAGGGGCGCTGATCACGTGACTGAGAGGCGCTGATCACGTGGCTATCATGCACTGATCACGTGCTTCAGGAGGCAATAATCAAAGAGCTGAGCAGGCACTAATCACTTGGCTAAGAGGGCACTAATCACGGAGAGGAGCAGGAAATCGTCAAGGAGCTGAGCAAACTGTAATGAAGTGGTTAAGCAGACTCTAAACACGTGACGCAGCAGGCTCTACACCCGTGACTGAGCAGACACAATTTGGGCAGCTCAGCAGACACCAATGGTGCAGCTCAGCAGACACAAATGGTGCAGCTCAGCAGACACCAATCATGCAGCTCAGCAGGCAATACTCATGGAGCTGAGCAGGCAGGAATCACTCAGCTCAGCAGGCAAAGATCAAGGAGCTGAGCAGACTGCCATTAAGTGGCTAAGCAGACTCTAAACACGTGACTCAGCAGGCTTGACACCCGTGACTGAGCACACACGAATCTTGCAGCCCAGCAGACAATACTCCTGGAGCTGAGCAGGCAGGAATCACGCAGCTCAGCAGACAGTAATCAAGGAGCTGAGCAGGTCACGAAGGGCACGAAGCTAGGCATTGCAGCTCCATGGAGCTGAGCAGGCAGGAATCACGCAGCTCAGCAGGCAATACTCAAGGACCAGAGCAGGCAGGAATCAGGCAACTCAGCAGGCAATAATAATTGGAGCTGAAGGCTGTAATGAACTGGATAAGCAGACTCTAATCACGTGATTCAGCCGGCTCCTCTCTGGGACTGAGCAGGCACTTATTATGCAGCTCAGCAAGCAAAAATCATGGAGCTGAGCAAGCAGGAATCACGCAGCTCAGCAGGCAATAATCATGGAGCTGAGCAGGCAGGAATCACGCAGCTCAGCATGCAATAATCAAGAAGCTGAGCAGGCAGGAATCACGCAGCTCAGCAGGCAATAATATGGAGCTGAGCAAGCAGGAATCACGCAGCTCAGCAGGCAATAATCAAGAAGCTGAGCAGGCAGGAATCACGCAGCTTAGCAGGCAATAATCATGGAGCTGAGCAGACTGTAATGAAGTGGCTAAGCAGACTCTAATCACGTCACTCAGCCGGCTCCTAACCCGGTCTTGAGCAGGCACTAATCACGCAGCTGAGCAGGGACTAATCACACAGCTGATCAGGCACGAGTCAGGCAGCTGAGCAGGGATTAAGCATGCAGCTGAGCAAGCGCTAATCCCTTGATTCAGCAGACCCTGATCACGTGACTGAGCAGGCCCTGATCACGTGGCTGAGCATGCACTGATCACGTGACTGAGCATGCACTGATCACGTGACTGAGAGGCACTGATCACGTGACTGAGAGGCACTGATCACGTGACTGAGCATGCACTGATCACGTGACTGAGAGGCACTGATCACGTGACTGAGAGGCGCTGATCACGTGACTGAGGGCGCTGATCACGTGACTGAGAGGCGCTGATCACGTGGCTATCATGCACTGATCACGTGCTTCAGGAGGCAATAATCAAAGAGCTGAGCAGGCACTAATCACTTGGCTAAGAGGGCACTAATCACGGAGAGGAGCAGGAAATCGTCAAGGAGCTGAGCAAACTGTAATGAAGTGGTTAAGCAGACTCTAAACACGTGACGCAGCAGGCTCTACACCCGTGACTGAGCAGACACAATTTGGGCAGCTCAGCAGACACCAATGGTGCAGCTCAGCAGACACAAATGGTGCAGCTCAGCAGACACCAATCATGCAGCTCAGCAGGCAATACTCATGGAGCTGAGCAGGCAGGAATCACTCAGCTCAGCAGGCAAAGATCAAGGAGCTGAGCAGACTGCCATTAAGTGGCTAAGCAGACTCTAAACACGTGACTCAGCAGGCTTGACACCCGTGACTGAGCACACACGAATCTTGCAGCCCAGCAGACAATACTCCTGGAGCTGAGCAGGCAGGAATCACGCAGCTCAGCAGACAGTAATCAAGGAGCTGAGCAGGCACGAATCACGCAGCTCAGCAGGCAATAATCCTGGAGCTGAGCAAGCAGGAATCACGCAGCTCAGCAGGCAATAATCAAGAAGCAGAGCAGGCAGGAATCAGGCAGCTCAGCAGCCAATAAGCAAGAAGCTAGCAGTCAGGAATCGCGCAGCTCAGCAGGCAATAATCATGGAGCTGAGCTGGCAGGAATCACGCAACTCAGCAGGCAATACTCACGGACCTGAGCAGGCAGGAATCACGCAACTTAGCAGGCAATAATAATTGGAGCTGAAGGCTGTAATGAACTGGATAAGCAGACTCTAATCACGTGATTCAGCCGGCTCCTCTCTGGGGACTGAGCAGGCACTTATTATGCAGCTCAGCAAGCAAAAATCATGGAGCTGAGCAAGCAGGAATCACGCAGCTCAGCAGGCAATAATCATGGAGCTGAGCAAACAGGAATCACGCAGCTCAGCATGCAATAATCAAGAAGCTGAGCAGGCAGGAATCACGCAGCTCAGCAGGCAATAAATATGGAGCTGAGCAAGCAGGAATCACGCAGCTCAGCAGGCAATAATCAAGAAGCTGAGCAGGCAGGAATCACGCAGCTTAGCAGGCAATAATCATGGAGCTGAGCAGACTGTAATGAAGTGGCTAAGCAGACTCTAATCACGTCACTCAGCCGGCTCCTAACCCGGTCTTGAGCAGGCACTAATCACGCAGCTGAGCAGGGACTAATCACACAGCTGATCAGGCACGAGTCAGGCAGCTGAGCAGGGATTAAGCATGCAGCTGAGCAAGCGCTAATCCCTTGATTCAGCAGACCCTGATCACGTGACTGAGCAGGCCCTGATCACGTGGCTGAGCATGCACTGATCACGTGACTGAGCATGCACTGATCACGTGACTGAGAGGCACTGATCACGTGACTGAGAGGCACTGATCACGTGACTGAGCATGCACTGATCACGTGACTGAGAGGCACTGATCACGTGACTGAGAGGCGCTGATCACGTGACTGAGGGGCGCTGATCACGTGACTGAGAGGCGCTGATCACGTGGCTATCATGCACTGATCACGTGCTTCAGGAGGCAATAATCAAAGAGCTGAGCAGGCACTAATCACTTGGCTAAGAGGGCACTAATCACGGAGAGGAGCAGGAAATCGTCAAGGAGCTGAGCAAACTGTAATGAAGTGGTTAAGCAGACTCTAAACACGTGACGAGCAGGCTCTACACCCGTGACTGAGCAGACACAATTTGGAGCAGCTCAGCAG